>NC_088848.1:17054291-17206791 GCF_904066995.2 Poecilia reticulata | reverse complement strand
ATGTCTAATAACAGTATAGATTGAAATTCCTGTTGTTTCCATCCAGTATAGTACAAACATGGATTTTGTTAAAAAAATAAAATAAATAAATAAATCCACATCTTTATATCATGACTAAAATAAATATTGTTTGTACTATTTTCAATTTTAGATTCATGTGTTCTGGGCTTTTAACCTGGTTTGAAGACTTTTTTAGTAATTTTTTTTTTTTATTATTGTCTAAACCTACAAAATATGGAGGTCTGGAGCACAGCTATGAACAGAATTAGCATCGACTCATATCCAAATATATGTACAGCCTCAATGGTGAAATCAGGTCTAATGCGAACAGAGCAGACAGGAAAGAAGATGCAGATGATGGATGGGTGAAAATTTAGAACCCTGATCCATTGGAGATTTTTTTTTTTCAAAAAACACTTTTTATCCGTCACACGACTTCATCTGCATGTTCTAGACCTCTGTATCATTTACACTTTTACTTATTTTATATTGGCCCTAATGTCCCCCTGCGCTGCTGTTTTCTGTGCATCAGGAACTCGTCACGCAGCGTCGCCGCAATGAAGCAGCTGGCTGAGCAGGAAGAAACACCTCCAGGCCCGCTGCTGGGAATGCATGGTGGTTATGGCCGATGCCCATCCGTTTCCAAATGCAGTCTAAAGAACTGTGTTTCAGATTAGCTGCAGATGTCATTCTCATCTTTATAGTAGACCACAGATGGTGGCGTGATTACCAGCACAGTGGTTTTACAAGTTGGCCCCTCAAAAACATCTTTTTTTAAAAATCCCCTTAAGATTAAAAACGAAAAAATAAGTGTACAGTTTATTAAGATTGTTTACCTGTTTCATTGAATATCTTAATGAAACAGAGAAAGTAATCAGGTGTTTTGTGGAGAAAGCCTCTGTAAATAAAACATAAGAATGCACTCACACTTACTTCTGAAACATTTTGATGGGCTATCTGTTTTCTATTTTGCTGGATATGGATAATTAATTATTTCTTTTAATGTACCGTATTTTCCGGACTATAGAACGGACCATGCTATAAGCCTCACCTACAATTTTGTTGAAAAAAAAAAAAAACACAAAAAACCCCAAAAATAATACATAAATAAATAAATAAATAACTGGAAACTTGCATATATAAGCTGCACAGGGCTATAAGCCGCTGGTATCTCCGCCGCTCTCGGTTTTCCATAAGGACCCAGCAGAGGGCAGCGTCCTAATAAATCTGCTGGATGTATTAAGGACGCAGCCCTCCGTCTCCAAAGCCGAACCGTGGTTTCGTTCACGTCGAGTTAATGTGTAGCGGCTCTATTTCCCTCCTGTACTGACTGCTTGATAGCCCTCAACTGAAAAGCTGCATCATATGAGTTTGAAGACATTTCTCCGTTGTGCCTGCTGCTAGTATGTGCTGGTTCTAAATGAAAATTCGCACTTTCTTCTTTGATTTCTAATTTTGACTTCCAATGATTCACTTCCTGCTAAAGAGCCTCCTGGTGGTTGAAGAAAAATCCATAGAAAAGCCACACCGGGCTGGAAGTCGCACGGTTCAAAGCCGCTACTTATAGTCCATGCGGCTTATAGTCCGAAAAATGCAGAATATAGTGGAGGTTAATAAAAAGCTCTGTCAAAGTCTGTTTTTGAATAAAAGTCAAACAAGTAAGCTCCTTGGTTGTTTTTAATAAATGACAAATACTTTGAGATCCAGCCAACATTTCCCATGCTAAGGAGATTTTGTGAAGATTACACTCTAAGAAATTTTTGCTTGTGTCATTCTTGGTTTGTGGTCGGGGTGGTGGGTGGCATAAAATTATTTTCAGGGCCAGAAATGAAATGATCCCTGAGTTCCATATTGGACACCCCTGCTGTGTTAGGCATTGAAACTGACTTTATGATGGATTAAAATCAGAGAAAAACATCCAGTTACTTTGAAAATACAGAGGAACTAGTTTCTATGGTGATTTTCCCCTTATCCTGGGAGCATGAAAGAAAAGGAACCCAGGGCAACACTATGTGAAAAAATATCAAATACATTTTTGAATTATGTGCGTCACAGCTTCCAGGTGGCCACACATGCCAATTTTGATGTGTCTACACATGTTTTTTTTTTGTGTGTGTGTGAAGAGGCTCTAAAATAAGCCTTCAGGTTCTGTTTGGAAAGGATCATTCCAGGGTGAAATAAAGTAGAAGTGAATTGAAATTTGAGTGAGAGCATTTTTTTGGACAGATCTGACAGAAAACTGCAGTCCTTCAATATTGCTTGACAGAATGGATAAAAGTATATAGAAATGGATTTTGATGTTTAAGCTTCTCATGCGGAGATGAAACTGTTCCCATAAAATTAGTTTTAATCCTAAAGTTTTGAAGTATTTCTCAAGGTGACATCACAACTCTTAAGATCAACATCCTGTTGGAAAAAAAAGAAGAAGCGATAATCAAATTTAAATTGTGAATGTGTAACTGTGAAAAGTAATCAAAAGGCCATTTCAGTCATTTTAACCCCAACTTTCGAAAGTTTGCGGCTGTGGAGCATCAAGCAGGATCGTTTTTATTCATACTTCTTTTAGCAAAACCCTATTATGCCTGAAGGGAATGTTTTTGTTTATTATGTTGTTGATTGTGTAAACGCTGTCCACTGCCAACATTTATAGCACAGCATTCTTGATCGATTCCACACCTTTCATGATAACTGAAATTGATTTTAAGCTTAACCCAAGATTAAGTTTGATCTGACCCCAAAGTCTGCAGAAGCACAGTCTTCTGTGGAAACTCGTAGCATCACACACACACACACACGCACACACACACACACACACACACACGCACACACACAAAGCTGTGTTTTTGTGTCTTGTGGGGACTTTACATTGACTTCCATTAATGTTCTACAGCATAACCCTTACGCCATCAGTACCCCTACCCCTAACCATCACGTACCTAACCCTAACCCATGAAAACACATACCTGACCCCTAACCTATAGACAGCATTTCCCTCTTGGACACCATGAAATGTCCCCACAAGATGCACTGGTCTTCATAACCCCACAAGGACAGAAATAGGTCCCCTCAAAGGTATAAAAACCTGATTCGTACATACACACACATAAACACACACACACACACACACACACACACACACACACACACACACACACACACACACACACACACTTGGAGCGCTGTCTGCCCCCACCTGGCCAATTTTACTTGGCACTTGAGGAATGACACAAACAGAGCCGGCGGCCCCCGGAGGCAAAACGGCGGCTGTTTGTTTACAGGGATGGGATTGTACCACCGTGTGCGGAGCAAAACCCTGCCTCCAGGGCTCCGGCTTACCCCTGCCACACCCCCCCACCCCCCTTCAGCACAATAAATCACTTAGCTGTAATTGCTGCAGCGTTACACGCATCACTGGAAAAGTTCAACCATTAAACAACAAACGCCGTTAGAGCTGTTCGGCGGGAGGCCACGCGGTGTAAAGTAGCCAATGTTTCTGTAGTGCTGACAGCAGGAAGGTAAGAACCACCTGTCTGCGGAAGACAATGGGAAGACTGATTGAGGGGCTGGAATAAGAGGAGGGAGGATTCAGGCTGAATCGGCTGATGCAGACCTTCAACAAGTGTCTCTCTATCTGATTAGATCAAGAAAATCTAGCTCACCCCACTACAGTAGTTGAGGGTTATGCGGTAGATGAATTTGAGAACATTTTTTGTTCTCCTGGAGTCTGCTTCAACCATCTGATCGCAACGTTCTGGGCTGCAGAAAGACCTGAAGGACCTCCTCCTGCTAACTATTGTTGTTTGGTTCTTGTCTTATGATTCTAATTATACCAGGACTGGAGCTTAGGTGATTTTAGGATTAAGGCTGACATTTAATTACATTGGAAGTTAGAACTCAACACAAACAGCATGTGAGAAAACCAGCGGCTTATTTTGGCTCTGCTCAGAGAACAGACTAACTGCAATTAACAATGCGAATTGTTTTTTTTTTTTTTTTTTTAAGCTTTCAAACAATGCTACATGTTCATTGAGAAATGCTGCTGGACAGAACTGTGTTTGTGACTTATTATCTGACAAAGGTGCAAAAAAAACCCAATTAAAAAAACAGCAAAAAGCAATGTAAACAAAACAAAAACAAGTCTCATTACATTTTTAGATCCAGATACATTTGGGTCCCTAGCTACTCGTCTTTTATTGTAGCAAACCCACAGAAAAGCTACCAGTTTTGACAGAAATATGTGTTTTTTGACAGTTTCTTCGGGTCTTATAAATACAGTCGACATGTTTCTGCTTCTCAGTTCATATTTCCTTCTACAGGTTTAGAGCAGAGGCAGGTCCGACTAACATCTCTGAACCAAGATCAACAAAAGCTACAATTCGCCACTTTTGGTCCAAAACCAGCAGTAAGTTAAACTAACGTCTCAAATCTGAGTCAAGCAGCAGGTTTAACCAATGTCTCTCTCTGAACTTGGTCCTGGAAAAGGTGCAGCTAGCACCTCTAAACTATGAAGAAGAGCAGAAGGTCTAGCCGCCACTTCTGATTCAAGAGCAGGAGCAGGTGCAGTCTATACTCACAGTGTGGACTCTCCTTCCCGCCAGCCTTCAGCAGCAGCTTGGCAATGGGCGTGTTGTTGGTCATGATGGCGATGTCGAGCGGCGTCAGGCCCTGGCTGTTGGGTGTGTTCAGGTCCAGCTCCTCAGCAGAAAACTGGTACAGCAGAATCTGCACGGTGTCCAGATCCTGCTGTTCCACGGCCTCGAAGATGCAGTCGCTGCCCTGCATCGTCTGAAAGGAGGATCACGGTTACTCGAGTTTAAGATGCCGTTTCCCTCCCGTAAAATATGATCTGAAGTTGATCAGGCTTCCTGAAGGCCTTAAAAAAAAACTAAAAACCTTTCCCGCAGAGCTCCTCAATTCAACAGATGAACTCTTTCAAAGGAACATTTGCTTGTGAACACACTGCACATTGTGACCTGTGAGTCATTCAGACGTTTTAAAGACTTCGTCTCTCTTTGAAACTTGTTGCAGCCTTAAGAATAGGAACTAACAATCTCAAATACATGAATGTCTGGAGCAAAGGTGGGAAAATGTGTAAAGTGGAGGCAGATAAGGTCTTACTTCTGCAGGTAGACTGAATCTCTTTTCAATGAACTGCAACTACACAAGACTAAAAAGTTGGGGAAGAAAATCATGATAGGACGCTTTGAGGATGTTCGGAGCAGTTGATTTAACTTGGAGGATGCCTCGAATGAAAACTAATATTACTTCCTGACTATGGCTGAATGTTTTGGGATCCTCGTCGTCTTTCAGGATGCAGGTGTGACGGTGTTGGGCAATAAGGGTCTGAACAGGGAGTGTTAAATGTCAGTGAAGCGCCGCATATTGATCAGCCGCTCCCCTCTTCATCCGTCTGCGTCTTTCCTTTCATGTCTGCTGTTGTGGCTGGTCTGTAAATGTCAGTAGGCTGGCAGAGAATTCTGGAAGGCTTTCAACGCCCACACACACACACACACATGCTCGCATGTGCACTGCAGCGTGATCCATCTCACTTGATGAGTCTAAGTGACCAAATGTTTCGTAGGCCAACGGGAAGGACACGATGAAGGAAGCTGAGAAAAAAAAAAGCTAAGCTGTTTCAGAGGCAGACAGAGCGCCGCTGAGCATGACACCGCGCCTCTAAGCAGTGGCGACGGTAGGTTTCAACCTTCCTCACAACCCAAGGCAGTGGCTCAAAGATCCAGTTATCGTCGCAGAGTTGTCGCTCTGCAGACGTCACCCTTAACAGGATCAGCGAAGCAGCGAACGAGACGGCTATTGATCCGTCGGTCCGAGAGCCGAGCGGACCTGCAGCTTTCCAGGGTTTTCCTCCAACATCGATGTTGTCGAAACTCCTCAGAAAGTGGTTCAACATTCCACTGAACCGAAAGGAGATTTTGTGGTGCTAATTTACAGATCGATCAAGGACAATAATGTGACATCAGTTAAGACTACAGTGGCAGTGTTGTGGAAGTAAGATATTCTGCAGCCTGCATATGGGATTCTGTGGCCATTTCTTTGAAAAATTGGCAATAAACTCACAACTGTACTGCAAAAAAAGTGTCGCAATCTGTCGATTGTGCATAAATATGTGAAATTCAGCAAAAAAAAGTGGAGACGAATGGCAGCAAACAGATAAAAAGTAGCTTTGATTTGATCGATGAAGTAAAATTGAAAGTTCAATTTGTGTGCCTGTCTGGAGTCTGGAGGAGCACATAAAAAGTTATGGCGAGTGAGACATGGCCCTGAGTTTGGTCAGATGAACATTAGCTCTACTCCAAGTTGTCCCTGGATGATGAAGCTCCTCTTCTTCATCCAGAGCCAGAACACCATACAGAGGAAGCTCATTGCAGCCACTTTTATCCACAGAAGAGGTTTGGAATGTAGATGGAGCCGATCATTTCTATTAGTTATCAAGTACGCTTATATGGATTTTGAATTTTTATCCACAGAACAGAAGAAGGTTGTTCTCTAAAAATCTTCACAAACTGAGAGGCTGTTTGAAAGTTCAAAAAAAGGTTAAGGTTTAATTACGCAACTTCCTTTGAAATATTTCATTAAGGCACATACAATACATTTACGCAGACAGAGAAAGCTGACGGAGGTCAGTGACTGACGTATTGAATAACTCTGTCAGCTTTAAATGAATTAGGTTTTCTTTACTCTTTAGATTGTAATAACCTGGAGATAATATGGTCAAAGGTTTCTGTAGTGATGATTGTTGTGTTTGAATAATTCAAAATCTGTCAGGTTACTGAGCAAAGTGAATATTCCCAGTGTTGACGTCACCTTTACTGCCTTGCCTTTTTATTTCTACTGAGTCATGCAAAGCAACAATTGTAAGTACTGAAAATGTAAAACAAATGATGTTCATGTGTTTAGCGATCAATAGGACACATGCAGCCGCTTTCAACATCGTCTCTGCTTAACTCACCGAGGCTTTCCGGAGGCGGTCCGTTTTTCCAAAGAAGTAGGCATCTTCAAAGGAAGAGGTGCTTCCCCGCAGCTTTTCCGATAGGTTCCTGTAGAGGCGCTTGGCGGCGCTCGGTGATGTTGGCCCGCCGGGACACTTCCTAGTCTGGGACAACTGCAGATTCTGCATCTGTTGGGTCATAACGCCTGGGAGATGTCTGCAAAAGGAGGGATGGAGAGTAGTTCAATGTCTTCGTGGAATAAAATGAGTGAAGACGTGTCAGGCTATAAAGATCAGCCTGTTAAAGAAAGGACAGAAGAAAAGACGGGTCAAAATTAGCTGTATAATACTAGCATTTAAGCTAGCATTGTTGGGTAACTTTAACATAATCCAAAAAGTAGGGTAAGTAGTTTTTAGACCAAAATTAGTTGAAAGGCTAATGCTTACTAAAGTGATATTATCATAATTGTTTTTGCTAACATGCTGAGAAACATTTTAACTTAATCCATTCAGGAAGCTAATTATGGTTTGTCAAAATTAGCTAGAAAGCTAATGTTAGCTTAAATGCTGCCGTTATGATGATAGCACCTAAGCTAATGCTATCAAGATTGTTAGGTAACATAATCCAAAAAGTAGGGTAAATAGTTTTTATGTCAAAATTAGCTAGAAAGCTAACATTAGCGTAAATGCTGTTATCAAGTTTGCTTAAACAATGAATACTTGAAACAACAGCTCACTTGAAACATCAGTCAGTAATATAAAAGCAAAGATATGTTTTAGTTCCTCTAAAACAAGAATGTTAAAAAATTGTCATGGCTTTGCCATGACAAGAAGGCTTTTAAAACCTGAATGCTGGGCCTACAGTGACAACGCTGGGGTAAATATGCTCTGTGTGACAAGATATTTCAAACAATATCGATGCTTTGAAATGTGAATGCCAGTTATGCGTTTCTTTGAAATGTGACTTTAAAAGTTTTTTTTTTTTATCACGGTGTTACTGATTGAGGTTGCAGCTCATTCCTCTCCACGAAGGTCAGATGTTCAAGCTGCTTCTCCACATGAACCCGCTGACCTTTGAGGTTCTGACAGGAAAGACCTGACCTCTCCTGAGAAGCCGCACGGTTTCTGCTAACCAGTAACCTGCAGCTTTAAGGCCCTGCACCGGCGGAGTCCAACAACACAATCAACATGGCTGACCTTTCAACTGACATTGCTGCCCTTTCTACAGACAAATGTTTGCTTCTCCTCTTTTTTTTTTTTATCCACATTTAACTTTTTTGCAAAACAGGGATGTAAGACCAGTCTGTCGGTCTGTGACTGCCTCCAGTTGGGATAAAGACGGGAAGATTTTCTAAGCTCTTCATCGTCAAATTAGATACAGCAGCTGGGAAATTATTAACAGACAGGATCTTTATTTAATCTGGTTTGTGTTTGACTTGTGTGCTACACCTCACCACAGTGATAAGTTAGTTGTGTGAGCTGTGACTAAATATGAGAACATTCATGCAGAATTTAGGCTTAATCCCACTGCTAGATGTTCTGCATCCTGAAGACCAAGAGACACAACAGACAGGCTCAGGGATAAAGAGCAAAAATATAGATTTGGATGTTTACCGGGGAAAGCAGTGAAATATGGTAACTGGAGGAGGTTTAGAGATCCACTGCTCAAGTAGACACACTTGACGGGAAAACTATTACTGGCACACTCCACTAATCCAACCTTTTTGGAAGAGTGACAAAAAGAAAACCAATTGTCGTCAACGAAAGCCACAAAACATTCTGCTGGAAAGTTTCCCACAAGTCATGACAGAGACTCAACACACAAGTAGAAGAAGGCGCTCTGTTTAGATCAGACTCAAACTGCTCTTCATGGATTACGTACAGGTCATTTCTCTCTCCCAGAAATGGCCTTCAGAAGCACCCGGCTCCTACATGAAAAAATACAAAGTCCCTTCTGGAATTCTGCATTATTTTTCTTAACAACACAGAACAATTCAAGTTGTTGGATCTGCTTTCAAAAGCTGCTGGGCATCGACGATGGCACAACAGAAACCAAATCAGCGTCGCCTTTGGAATCAAACCGGTTAGACGTCGCCTTGTTCCCTGCTTTTTCTTGTTACAAAGTGGTGCGGTGAGTCAAATAAGAGAACTCCTGTTCCTCGTCCCCCACCCGCAGCTCTTCGCATACTCATTATGTGAGAAGCAGCTGCTAACAACGTCGCGGCTGCAGGAAACACACCTGCAGTGTGTCGGCGGTCTCGGGCTCCACCTGATTGTTGAGCACTTGGCCCAGCGGGACGTCGGCTTCGGCGATTGGCTCAGCGCGTTAATGTTGCAGTCGTTACATAAGGCCTAATGGCTCCGTAGTAAATCTGCTTGCAAGCAGAGCCACATTAGCGAGGGTGATTATGTGGCAAAGCTGCTAATAGCTCATTTTCAGCGTTCACAGGAAATTTGATAAGCAATAAAATCTACTGATGAACTAATAATCTGCTACGATAGGCCTCAGGGTAAACACGTTTTTGTGTGTATGTGTGTGTTTTCCAGCAGTTTTAAAATGATGAGACAAAGATCGTCACGAGGGACAGGAAGCCTGCCTTTTTCCAACTTCAGAGGTTTTTCTATCGCATTAGAAAGAATCAATAGGTCCAAAAATGGCACATGAGATTTTACACTGCTTTATTATTCATTAAACAAAGACTAAACAAAAGCCCAGTGAGCTGAGTCCACCTCATGACTCAGCCGCTCGTAGAACTATCTTTAGCAGACGCATATTTTTGGTCTACAGTTACCAGTGAAAATATCTTAGTAACCTTAAAATAAGAACAAACTAACTCACAAGTAACCTTTTCGGAAGATGTAGCAGCTTATTTTAAGTCAATACAATATATTGATGAAGAAGAGTTTCTTTCACTGGCAGATTATTTCACTTACAAGGGGAAATTGTTTTGTTATAAGTGAAATAATTTACCAGTGAATCTAGCACTTTTTCCATCAATATTAAGGAATTGTTCACTTAGAACAAGCTTCTATATCTTACTGAAAGGTTACCTGTGAGTTTGTTTTATTATTTCAAGGGAGCTAAGATATTTGCACTAGACACTAGATCGAAAATACTTAAGACTTTGTGATTCGGAGGAATTTTGGCCCACTTAATTCTTCTAACCTTGCTTCAGGTCACTGAGTTGTAAGTGAACCTCTGGAACACACGTGAGAGAAAACAAGTTTCTTTAATCTTGTACGTGTGTTGAACTGCTGCCTGCACTTGCGTAGCGCTTTATCAGATCCGAGGACTCCAAGATTCTACACCTCAATCACTCACGCACACACACACACATTCACACACTGATGGTGGTAAGCTGCTTTTTAGCTACAGCTGCACAGAGGAAGACTGACAGAAGGGAGGCTGCCATTTTATCGGTACCATGGGCCCGTCTGACCACCACCAAGCCTCTTGCTAAGGGAAACAATGACAAAGTGACAGATTTGAACTGGCAACCCCCAGGCTTCAGGATGAACCTCCTGCTGCCCAGAAAGTAAAGCTGGTCAGTGGATACATTGGTGATTTTTTTTGGTAATGTTTGAAGATAAAATGGAATACAATTAGAAATACAATGAAAATGGGATAATTTCCATTGACTATCCTTTACAAAAATTACAAAATAATGGTCTGATTTGATTGCAATTTTTTTATGTCACAAACTTCAGGACTGTCTTTCCTTGAGAAAGACAGCGATGCTGCCACCAGAGCAGAGCTTACTTAGCATCGACAACTATTGGTACACACCGGATGAGCAAACCTTAGATTGGTTGTATAAAGCCAAGCTTACTGAGACAATAAGACTTTAGGAAACTCCATTAACTCAATAAAAACAGGACTTTTTAGTTCCAGTTTAACTGGTTAAAAAATGTTAAAGAAAAGAGGTTTTTTATTTATTTATTTCAATTCAAACAGGTAACAAAGTGCATCAAAATATGTTAACCGGACCCTTTTCAGGCTTAAGAGGATGAAAACTGAGACGCTGCCGCAGATTTAATTTTCTAATGTGTTGTTTTAGCGGGAAGCTGTGAAAAGACAACGAAATGGACCCTCTTCAGGTTCACCAGTAGCTTATAATCCGTCCACGCACGCCGAAGTGTGCAGAGAGCAGCTTTAATCACGCTTCCTGAAGTGAAAACAAGAGAACGGGGCACTCATCCTCCCCCAACATCCAGCTGAAGGGAAAACACGACCTCGCCGAACTGAAAATGACATTCAGCCGAAAGTTCTGAGAACGTCTCCTGTCCTGCGGCTCCAAACACGGAGAGCGTTTTTCTTTCTTTCTTTTTTGTTCCACTCCGCGGCTTTGATGGTTTCCGCTCAAAGCGCGGCAAAAGTCGGATGGGAACCAACCAGCACAACAAGAGCAACAATTACACACTCCACTGGGTCCATCGGCAGATGGGGAGGAATGTATGAGTGTGATGGAGACACACACACACACACGCATCCACTCAGCGGGTTCCGAGTGTTTGAGGGGGAAGTAATCGACCTTCGGCTGCAGAAGAAGAAAAAGACAGCAGCGATAATGAAAGCTTCGCACTAAAGAACATCGAGTTCGGAACTAGTAGTTAAGACTTTATTACATTACAGATGACAAAATCTTTGAAAAGAGGCAGGCAGAAAATAAGCAGTTTTTCTGCCTTTTTTTTTTTTCTGGCAGAAAAACCGCCAGAAAATATTTGTTCATTTTGGAGCTTCTCCAAATCCACACCTCAGATGTGAACCGTTACGGCTACATAGCTGCTTTTCTGTGGATCCTTAACAGAACCGTAGATTTATTCAAAACAAATGCATGCGAGGCTTAAAGGAGAAATGTTGTCACGACGAGGTGCTGAAGGTGGCTTGTCAGAACGAGCAGGAGCTTCTTAAAGAGACGGAGGCCCGGTTTTAAAGGCGTTAAATTGCGTATTTAAGTCATGTTTAATACATGCAGCTTTAGGAATTTCTTATAAGATTGAGTTGTTCTTTTCTACAGGGCACTCTAAAATAATCTTAAAGAGTCAATGAATCAAAGGTCACTTTATTAGGGATCCTTGACTTAATTCGAGCATCTTAGGAATTTAAATATAAAATATGTGCTATGCTAAATTATGGAGTCTGTTTCAGCTCAACAGCTTAAATCAAGCCCTCTAGAGAATTTGTCAGAATACAAGAACATGGAGATCTCAGTCAAAATGTGATTAGGACTTTCAACTCTGAAAATCTTACTCGGATTTTTAGAGTTGAGGCTCTCACAATGCCATTTCCAATCGGGAGCTTTTTGTTGTAGCTGTGTGATCTCCTGGCAAAATAAGCAGCACATCAATCCAGTGCCGCCTGGCTTAGAGGTAGAATAAATTCACGGTTTGTTTTCTGTCCCTTTTTGTCAATTTTTCCCTTTTGGAACATGTCATTATCTTCCAGGCGAGGCTCCAATACTGCCGAGGAAGCATCAACAGGCAAACCGCTCTGGAGGTAAAAGCAAGAACATGCCCACTTGCACTGCAGCAGTTAATAACACGGAGATGACAGGCCGAAAACTCAGCATAATAATGGTTTTCCCGCCATTATGGAAACACGAGGCTTAATGGAGAAACGTTTTTTTGATGACGGGCTGATGGCAGATTGGTCCCTATTTGTAGGACTGAAGTCTACAAATAGGCTAAACGTTTCAGACATTTATCTGTTGACGTATTTTAAAAAGCATGCCTCGTTTTATTCCACAAGGGCGCGGCAACTCGGGTGCTTGTTCAACTCCTTTGTAGTTTCATTACGAGGGAGTAATGAAACTACTTATTACTATTTTTTATTATAGTAATTTTTTTTTTTTTAGGTTTTGTTGGCTCTAGTGGCCTTTATTTGAAAGTAGTTCAACAGGAAAAAGGGTAATAAGAGAGGGGGAAGACATGCGGCAAATGTCGCCAGGCCAGAAGTCGAGCCTGCGACCACCGGCATGAGGACGAAGGCCTCCACACGTGGGTTGTGCTTCGCCCCTGCGCCACCACAGCACCCATCATTTCTACCCCAGAGAAACAAAGTCGTGCTGATTATGAGAACCTTTGATCAGCTTCAAAAAGTACATAAATGGTAAAGTTACCTTCAGTTCAAAGAGATTGTTAGAATTGTGTAAAACCATAGAATTTAATTGAATTTAATCCTCAAACTGTTCAGTATTAGATTATGCTGCTGTAATTATAGATTTTCAGGCTTTTTATACATCAGCTGGTCAATGAATGAGGTGAGTGCTCTATGTGCTGCTGCTTGACATGAGGCAGAGAAGATCTGTTTAATTAAACCCTGCACTTATAATAATTCATTTATTAATGTTTTTTTATTCCCGTTTTTTTTTAAATCAGTGCTGGACTATGCTTTCCATAACCATGACAAAATGTGTTTAAAGATGAAAACGATTCATAAGGTACGCCAAGGTTTGCAGCTCTGTTCTACATGAGGAAAACTGCAGGCGAAATGATTTGTCTTACAAAAAGGAAAGAACTTGAGTTGACAGAGATAAAACTGGAGTCTCTTGCATCGCTGCAGAAGCCGCTGTTAGAGATCACCGTTTTATCTTAAAATAACTTGAATGGATAATTAAGGCAGCCGCAGATCACAGATGTGTGTGCTGGCTGCAGTCTGCAGACATCCCATAGTCAAGAAACAGAAGCCGTCTGCAGCAGCTCAGATAACAGCACGGTTTATCTGCGGGTCAGCAAGGTGAGGGCTAACAAACACTGCACATGCAAGCATACACACACACCTCACATAGACACAAACTCACAGTGCAGGTGAACACATACACAAGCGTACACCTCAGATACACACAAGTCAGAGACGGTAGCTTAATGGTTATGACTACACATATGTCTCTCCAGCTTACGCTCACAGCGGGGGACGCAAGTATTTGATGCACTATTTTTTAAATTGCGAAGAATCGAGAGGTTTGCAATTTTTAACTTTGAAACATCTGCAACTGTGAGACAAAATCTAAACAAAATACAAAATAAAAATTACATTGATTTTGTATTACTTAATTTCCTTTGTTTGCATACAAAAGAAAATAGAAATTTATACTTAGTACAGAAACTTTTTTTTTTTAAATTACAGAGGTCAGACTTTTTAAGGAATTTGTGACCAGATTTGGACAATCTGCAAAAGGGATTTTCCCCCCCAGACCTTCATAGTGTCAGGGTAACTGTTAGCCTGCCCATAGCCTTCCTGTGCAATTTTTCTAAAAAAAAACAAAAAAATTCTGGTTTCCAGCACAGTCTGGGCTTCCTCCCATTGACTTGTATTGTCTCCGACAGATTATTATTTTTTTTTTTACCGAGCCAATCAGAGAATCGAAGGTGAAGATATTTAATTTCTGCCCTGTTTTTAAGTTGTAGTCTGCATGTTTAAGCGACGGCAGTGGAGGAAGCGAAGAAAGCCGTTCGGTCCGTGTCGGCAACACTTCCAAATACTGAACTAACATTAACAGCCATCTTGTTCAGTTCGGCACTTCTCCTCTTCGCAGACCTTCTCTCGTGCCTCCTCTGGACCATACAGATGGTCATTAGCAACCTTCAGACGGGCCTGGACATGTGCTGGCCTCAGCAGGGGGGCCTTGCACGCACTGTAGGATTGTAATCTGTGACGACGCAGCGTGTTACTAATGGTAACCTCTCAGCACTCTTCAGGTCATTTATCAGATCACATAGCTCTGGCTTCGTCCCTCACATTTTTAGAGAATGGGAAAGAGACTGACAGTCATTTTCAGTTTCTTCTATTTTCTAATAATTAAGTCAGCAGTTATTGTTTTCTCACCAAGCTGTTTGTCTATTAGCCCATCCCAGCCTTGTTCAGATCTACAATTTTGCCCCTTAGACAGTTCTTTGGCCAAGTCTTGGTGGAGATGATGGAGTCTGAGTAGAGTGTGAACAGTTTTCTTTGATGCAGATTCACACATTTAAACAGGTAATGAATGGAGGGTAGCAGGGCTTCTTTCTATTATTATTATTTTATCCAGAATGAAAAGAAGAAAAGCTTCAGAAACCTACAGGATGTCATAAAGGAGTGAACAATGTGAATAGAGGAATTTAAAGGTGTGAAATAGGACATTAAAAACACAAAATTTAATGCTATTAATTCAATCCATTCAGAATCGTGTCATTAAAATGTTCTATTTTTTTCTCTGTGGGCATTGATCCATATTTATATTTCCAAAAAGATATACATTACATTTTACGAAGTTTCAAATATTAAAAAGCGGCCTTTAGCAAATTTTTCATGCTCAATCAAATGTTCAAAAACAAAACAGTTGATAATCTTTTGTAGAGTTTAAATTGTTTAATGTTCATCTATGAATTTCTAATATAGCAATTTAGTTTGTGGGGCTAAGTTGGAGGCCATCTGGTCTGTAGACCCAACGGCCCACAACTGATCAGAAAGTCAACACTGACGACTTGAAACCTGACCTGGATTTGTGAGACACCGTATCTGACCTGAAGAAACCCAGAGAGTTTCTAAGTGATTTCAAGGTTTCCCCTCTGCCTAGTAAAGTAAAATAAAAATAATAAAAAAAACATTTTCTGCATGTTTTCTGGTTATGACTCAAAGATTTTACATCTGGCTATGTCATCTTTGGTTATTCTCAGGAATTGATCTATGGAAGTGAGAACTAATACTGCCTTTGTGAAGCTGCTGGTAGAGAGCGAAAAGATCTCATTTCAATTCTTTGCCAAGCGACGTATCAACACATCACTGGTTCACACCTTCACCTCCCAAGACTTTCTGCATGAGTTATTGTGGGGTCAGAATTAGGTGGCTCAACAACTAAATTGAAAATGCTCCAATAGACTAAAACTAAAAATTTAAAAGATCCAAGAAGTTCTGAAACTGGTCAAGAAAAGTTTATTATTATAATATTATTTATTTTTTACTGCAGATCAACCAGGTCCACAGCAATCAATGAATGGGAAAATTCATGAACAGATGTCTATCAACAGTCTGGCTTTGCCTTTAGAGGGAGAGGTGTTCTAAAATTAGATTTTCAAATAAAAAGTGAAGGACGGTGAATAGAAAACTTCATATAAAAATTTTTTAAAAAACGCCTGAAAGGCTTCAGATCCATTTGTGTGATTCGTGCTGACGAACAAATAATTCAGCCTTGAGATGTTCCAGCCTTTGGGAGATATCAGAAAAAGTATAACTCCAGAGAATATGTTGTGATAACTGTAAAAGCAGAAAAATCTACAAAATATAAGGTGACAAGAAGGATCACAGACAATAACCTAATCAATCCACCCAACCGCCAGCCAATCAATCAATCAATCAATCAATCAATCAATCAATCAATCAATCAATCAATCAATCAATCAATCAATCAATCAATCAATCAATCAATCAATCAATCAATCAATCAATCCACCTGAACCAATCCTTTTCCAGTCTGGTGAAGGTCAAATACATCTTTATTGTTTTCTTCTTCTCTGTTAAATATAGTCCACAAACTAGTGCCATTTTTTTAGATTGAAACTTTCTAAACTACTTTGAATAATCAGCTGAGTTCACTACCATTTGATAACTAGGATGTATGCATGATTGAACTGAAATGATTTTGTTGGAAAATGCCTGAAGACGACATTTGTTGGCACCAAGTAAATAAACTGAACTGAACTTCTTCTTCCCAGTCGGCCACGTTTGTTTACGTTGACATTACGTAGGAGTTTTGCGAGATTTCCCATCAGACATCTGGAACGTTGGTGAGTGAGACCGGTTTGTGCGTAGTGCGTTACCCCACACACATTGTAGGACTGAACCTGTTACACCTAAGACTTTCTAACGTCACGTGAGCGCTCTGGCTGGTTTTGAAAATCAGTCCACAATTTGAAAATCTTGCCACGTGAACCAGGCGTATAACGTAGTAAAAGAAAACCTTCTGTGTGCGATGGTGACTTTTCCTGCCCCTTCACCCCGCATGCTTGATGTCAGCCTCCACAAATACAACCAGACCTTCCTCTAAGTTTCTGGGTTTAATGATTCACGTCGCAGCGTCTTTATAGCGGCCGCTCGTTCTCAGAAAACAGCTTTGCAGTCAGGATATAAAGATGTGTCCTCACAAGACAAGGAATAACCGTCCCCCCCACCCCACACACACACACACACACACACACACACACACACACACACACACACACACACACACACACACACACACACACACACACACTACAGATCCCTCTGATTGGCTCTTTGTGTGCTCACCTAAAGCGCAGCTCAGGTCAGCAGTTTAACCTATTCCCCGAATCAAACCGGGAGGTAACCATGGCAGCAGATGAGTAGGGTTAAGTGGGCTATTGGCTCAGGCTGAATAAGGGCACAAAAAAAAAATCTGCGCTCCTGTGAATAATTTAAACACAGGAGCACAACAACAGCCAACAATCACCCACCGACACCAAGGATATATGGGACTGCAGCATATACACAGAGTTCTCCCTCCAATTTGAGATACACTTGCAGTGTAGCGTTTCCCACCTGGAATTTCAGCATGGAAAAGTCTGGACACCCCAATGGAAACATCTCAGCAGCAGCAACTACATCCACCATAAAAACAATTTGAAATAAATAAATAACCCTAACCCAAAAACTCATGTTTTGCCACCAGTCTTCTGTGTTTTCAGTGTTCAGACATCTGTGAATCAGTACAATCCTGACTGAGTAGTACTAGCTTTCAACAATGACACTAACCAGACATCTACAGCAAATAATTCTGAAATTTCTGTAAAAAATATGAGAACAAAAAACAAAACAAAAACCCAGCTCTTTGAGGACATCCAGTCAGCAATTTGACCAAAGATTACAGATACGATGGCAAGTTGTTTTATTTAGCTTGCTTGTTCAGCTGAACATCCTGGCTTTGTAAAACGTAACTCAAATTAAACTGCAATCTTGTAATTACCGATGCAACTTTTTTTTTTTCAGGTCAAATACAGAGAAACAAATCATTACATGAAAGTAAACAAAAAACATTCTAGTGAATTATTTGTTACAGCTCCTTTGACTTTTCTTGAGCTCTTTGCAGACTGTACCAACGCCTAAAAGCTAACGTATCAGCAGTCCAAAGGTGGAATTATTTGGTCGTTTTTCAGTTTTTCTCCAGAAACGTCCAGTTGGATTGATGTCTTGAATGGTTTGTCGGCCATGTTGTACCGTGTTTCCTGAAGTCGGAGTGCTCTGATTGGATGAGAGAAGGTCCAGCTGTGTATTTCCTGTAGATGTCCTGACCTCCATCTGCCCTGCTTCTGTACCTAAACTGTTCAGATCTGTGGCTGTGACTTCACTTTTCAAGCACGATGTTGGCACTGAACAAGTACTCCGGCACCATTTCCATGACTTTTCTCATGACTTTCATCTAAACTATCCACGTTCCATGACTTGCTTCTAATCAGTCCTCTGGATCCTTGTTCAGTTGTTAATGTTTTTTTATGTTGTTGTTGTTTGGCCCCATTTCCTGTCAGCTCCCTCAAAGTTCTTCCAGAATAGTGTCTGTTCAGTCATCCTTAGGCATTGCTTCAAATCTTGACGCTCCGATGCCTTCCTTGGTCCGTTGGACGTTCCCATGTTGCAGCTTGAACATTTAGTGTAGCTCATGCTAGCTGGGAATATCCCACTTTTTTTTTTCCTTTACACCCAGTGCTGATTTACCTTCTTTAGATAGTTCCAGCCACATCCATCTGCCTGATTGGCTTGATGTTTCCCGTGAACATCTTGTTAGACTGGTGTTAGCATTTATTTCAGAAATTCGGCTTAATTCCTTCCTCAAAAGTTATTCAAGGTGATTTTTTACGAAGCGAGAACGTTCAGCTGCTGATTCAAAGTTTTGTGTCTTGTTGACCGAATCTCCACCAGGGAGACAAATCCCCATATTTTTCTTCACCAGGACTTCCATAACATGTCACATGGCTTCTGGACCTGAAAATAAACTCTAAGCAACAGCTGCATTTTATTTTAACAGTGAATATTCCATCACCACACGCAGAACACTGTGTTCTTTGTCTGATTGCTCACATTGAAATGATGCAGAGATGACAAACAGAAAATGTTGTGCTGCTGACGCTCCGGTTCCCTTCAAATGTAAATCACCGGAGCGCACCACAGCGGACAAAAAGCTACGTCTCCGTAAATGAGAATGAACTTCTTCGCCGCCAGCGCGGTAACAAAAGTTTGCACTCTGAGCAGTAAATGTGTGTACACGCGTGTGTGTGTGTGCACATCAGTGTGCGTACGCTCACCTGTCCAGGCTGAGCGAGGATCGATAGATTCCTGTGGGGTACAGGGGCTTCAGGTCTCGGATGAGAGCATCTCCTGCTGGCCTCTGGTTCCACCGCTGAGCCAAGCGGGAGATCTTACTGTCCGACCTGACGCACAGAAACAGAGGAAGAGACGGGAATCAAATTCCGACGGCTTCCGCCCTCCTCGCATTCACTCCCCAGACAGAAAGGAAGAGAGCTGAGACCAGACAGGGTTCTTTCAGATTCCTAAGGGGAAAAATAATGTTTAAAGAATCTCTCGCCAGAGACACTAAAGGATGAAATCGGATCTCAACAAGTGTCTTTGCGTAACAGGTGCAGCCTGCGCTTCTGAGAGACTGCTGCAGCAAAAACTCTCCCCCAGCCATCCCCCCCCCGCCCGAAAAAACACGAGCACTCCTCGGAGACTTGATCCTCTGAGGGTCCTACGCCAGACCTCACCGATGGTGTTTTAGCTCTACACACACATACATACACACACACACACACACACACACCTGTTCACTCAGAACTCAGTTTGCAGAATCGGACTGATCTCGGCTCGAATCCTCTCCAACTTCCTCCCATACTCACTGTAGGAACCAGCAGGAGGATGAGCAGCAGATTTATCCCAGCGCTCCAGCCTCCTCCGCTGGGTTAAACCTCTCAGACTGATGCCTCCCGGCTGGTCCCCCGACGCTCCGGATCATCTCTGCAAGAGGAGAGGAGTCTCCACAGTGGGTCCGGGGCGGCAGCGAGCGCTATCTATTCGCTCCTCGCTTTGGAGCTCTGGCTCAAACACCTGTTCACCGGCGGGTGCATCGGCACGCACGCACACACGCCCGCCCGCCCGCGCACGCACACTTTCACACACACTCTCGCAGGGAGGGGAGCGAGAGAGATGGAGGAGGGGCAGCGGAGTGAAAAGGCTGCGAACAAAAGGGGCAGAGCGAGGGGAGGTGATGGGGAGAGGAGGTGAGATCACCGATGCTCCAGAAGGAGAGAGGAACGCCGCAGCAGGAAAGACAAATAAGGGGAAAAAAGAAAAAAACAGACGGATGTTATAGTAAAAAGGAGGAGAGCGGCGGAAACAATGAACCACAAGGTTGAATTTAGTTAGATTCAATTATTTCTCGTATGACGAGAGTATCTTCAGACAGTAAGATGTGAAAAGAATAAAGTTGCAGCTGAACAAGCTTAGGAAAATATGGGGTGCCGTTTGTAAAGTTACAGTAAAAAAAAAAAAAAAAAAAAGTACAATTCTGAATAGGGTAAAAAAAATGGATGATACATGAAATAAAAAAAAAACATTATTTCAGCAGCAACTTTCCTGCAAGCAGTGGAGATTATGCTTTTGCTATGTTTTTTAGTTTGACAACTAAATATTTAGCTCAGACTTAAAGATTTAGTTGGGAACTAAAAATTGTTCTCAAACGAAATATTCAGCTTTTAAATTAAATATTTCGTTGGCATGACAAATAAGTACTTAAAATCTAAATATTAAAACTAGTTACTTTAACTAAATATTTAGTTTTCAAATTAAATATTAAGCATTCTAACTAAATGTGCAATTTGAAATCTGAATATTTAGTATGGAAACTAAATATTTAGCTCAGATTTAACTAGTTAGGAACTAAATATTCTGCTTACAAATGAAACATGTAGCGTTTTAAATCATTTGAAAGCTAAACATTTATTTATTTTTTATTAATTATTTTTTTAAATATTGATTTTTTTTTTTATTAAATACTTAGTTTGGAACTCAAGACATTTTTAAATGTATGAAAAACATGGCAAACATATGACTTTGATAAATGAACTCCCATCTTTTTCTCTGACAGTACTGTCCATCTTTTACTGTGTAACTTTACTAATTGTAATCCACAAGAAAACACCAAAAGTAATACTTAAAAAAAAAATTAAAAAGACAAAAAAAAGTTTTTTTCCTTGGAAGACACAGGCTTTTCTGCAGGTTTAGCTGATCCGTTTGATCAAACATATTTGAAGAGATGGAGATAATCTAGGAGAGCTTTCTCCAGTTTCTCAGGATTCAGACCTTTCACTCTTCCTGGGAATGTTTACACCAACGTTTTGGAGAAGAAACGCTGACCGGTACAGTACAGAGAGTGACTCTTAGGCAAACTGTAAGGAGTACTAGAGTCGACTCTAAAAAAAAAAGTAAAAGTGAGGAGCTTTTACAAAACAGAGCTTTTCGCCACTGCTACAGGTTGGACTTTCTCGGAACGGCTTAGTGTCTCTGATCACGACGCTGTTGTAAAAGGCGTCAAGTCCCGGAAAGGACAGCGTCTGGTTTTGTTGAAATGACTGAAAGAACTGGGGAGATGGATGTCTGCTTGTCCTGCTCGAGATGTTGCCTCCGCAATCTGATCCTGGATAAGTGGCAGATAAATGGGACAAAGTGACACTTGAACCGCTTCGACAATAGCTTCAAAACGCCTCGAGGATCACACTGGACCAACTTTCTTTGGGATGTGATGCAGCGAGAAACACGAGAACGGCGGGGTAACGTGAAAAAGAACAACAACAACAACAACAAAAAAAACACTAATAAGACATGAAAATTGCGTTTGCTCAAACTTATTTGTATTCGGTGGAGTAAAAGCTGGTTTTAGGTTGTTTTTTTGGAGCAAACAAACACAAAGCCTCACATCCTAACACCAGACTCCTTCTTCTTCCTAATGATGTCTGCACCGCTGTGACCGTTAGCTTTTAACCAAACAAAAACCAAAAAAGAAAACACAGACACTAATTTATACTGCTCACAGGACATCAGACTTTGTTGTTATGATTTAAAGCAAATGAAAACGTCCAAATTCTTCTCAGCAGAAATACCTTTTAAAAGAGAAGCTTTGTTCCTGCAGCTTTTCACACACCCTTCAAACCAAACACCATCTTTTCCTGGATTTTATTCATATTTGAGATTTTTTAAGAATGAACCTAATCAACACATAGGCATCTTGTTTTTTTTATAGAGAACATGTAAATTAGTCGTGTTTGTCCGGTTAAGAGTCCGAAGCTCTCCCGGGTCTCAGCTGCTCGGTGTCAGACTGTCCCGTCCTTCAGACTGAGAATAAGACACCTCCAAGCAGCAGCAGCTTCTAATGATGTCCCTCTCACCTTCACGTGTTTCTGTGCAGAAATCTCGTCTCATTCAGCTCCTGGAACTTTTGGTGCGTAAGGACTCGAAACATTTGGTCAAAAAAGCAAATTCCAATTTTTACGCAGCCACCATCGATCCTATACAACCTAATTATGTCTGGATCTAGTTGACAGAAAGACGCTTTTCTCCATGCAAGACTGCGTCATTTGAAAGGGAAAAAAAAAAACAACCACCAAATTTGATGGAGGATGACAGAATCCTTCAGAATGAAATTCTCCTTTAGTCGTTTATGAACCATCTTGATATAATGTGTTTCATATCAAGCGACGAGACGGCAGCTGTGATGCGTCTGGCGGTCTTTTATAATACGTTTTCTTTTACTAACAGACTTTTACAGACATCATTTGAAAAGCCAAAAAAGCCAATCCGGATCACCCGGAAGCTTTTCTTGTCATCCAGAACTTCAGCACACATTCCTCCTGCTGATTATTTCTCTTGAGTACTTGTGCACACCTAATCTAAAATATGCAATTAAAGGATAAAAAGCAACAAAAATTTAAGTTATCAGGCAACAGCACCGTTTCTCCTTCACACGTATAAACCTTTTACCTCCATGTGTCCACAGATGAATACCTGCTGTCAAGGATGAAGCTGATTTTTCTCCAATCTGACTATGAAAAACCGACTATGAAAAACTAATGTTTACGAAACCCACAGTTCTGTCCTGAAAGACGCACTTCATTTATTAAAAATAAATAAATAAATAAAATCTTGCAAACCTTTACCACATATCTCTTGATGAATGTGAAATGTCTAGAATCTTTCATCCACCCTCTGACCGTAAAGTAAAATGAGTCATCAGTACCTCGGATCAACAAAAATGAAAACATATTTTAGCCTGTTAGAGGTTTTTTTTTTAAATAACCGGAAAGTTCAAATTTATGAATAGAATAATTTCAATGCATCTCCATTAATACAGATTCCTCCCAGCAAAAATACTCTGCAATATCTACAAAGGTTTGTCTTAGCTATGAAGAATTAAGCCTGAGCGGAGTGAATAAATAACAGCATGAATGAATGAGAACGGCCTGCTTTGACAAACACCGAACAGATCTATAGAACTATGTTGGCTATTTTAAATTTTTTTGCTTTTAAAAATCATAAAATCATTTTTCTGAGTGTGAGGAATGTGATATAAAAGTAATCAGGCAAATGAGTGAAATTTTTTACGAACCAGGAAATGCATTCAAAAGTGATTACACCAGAGGCATCTGATGCTGAAAAGTGTGATTTGATTCGATTGAATAGTGAATAACGCAAAGGTTAAAGGTCAATAAGGTTAAAAACTAATGACCAATCAGGAGCCTGCAGGGCAGAAGAGTTAGTTCAGCTTACTGACACCGTATCTGACCCCTCTGACAACTTTTTACCTCTGTTCCACGAATGCTACTGTTTTGGACAGTGATGCGGTTTCATACCTGCGCCGTGTTCACATGGCTGCTGCATTTTACGGAGCCGACCTGAAACGGGTCAGCCAAGCATGTGACATAGCAAAAGTTCCAAAAATAAACTATTATTTAGCACATAGCAAGGTCAAATGTTCCTTTAGCGTTGGATTGTATACGCTGTTGATATGCACCTTGCTAACCGTTGTCTTATTACTACAACAATCAGCAAACTCTACATCTCCAACCACGTTGTTAACCTTTTAATGATCTCCATTAAAAGCAGAATTCTCCCTGAAAACAATGTTGATATTATTAAGGGTTATTTTCTGGAAGAACAACGGCGACTGGAAGAGGCGTAGTTTTATTTACAGCTCTTGATTTCTGTTGAATTCCGTCTTCCCTCTAAAAGCCACAAAACGATCTTCAATTTACTGCAACACGGCTCATTTCCCCCTCCCGACTGTCCAAATACGAGTACATTTCCCTCTGCTGCACCCTGCCCCTACGGTGGAAAACTACCACCGCCGTTGATCTGCAGAGACCTAAAGAAGCACTTCGTACAAAAACAAAAAAAAAAGCTTAGATTTCGGATAGAAAAACATAATCTCCTGCCTCATCTTGCTCTTCTGCTGCTTTTATTAGAAATTTTATGAGGCAATTTGGGAGCTAGCGAGCTTTACTTGGTATTCCGCCTCCACAGTGAGGCTGAGACAGCTGGTGGAGGGGCAGAAACCGTACTTATCTACAAAAAAAAAAAAAAAATCTGCACACTGTAGCATACAGATGTGACCCTCCTGGTGTCATTGTTGTGGTAATAATCTGGTATGATTTTCTAAAGGGTATTTCTGCATCACAATGCAGCACAATTACGCTCTGCTTCCCTGGATGCGGCGTGACCTCAAGTGCTCCAAAGAAAAAGTGCGCCTATTGCATGCAGGACGGTGAGGGAGAGCACGCTTTTATGTAAAGTCACGTATTTATTAAAGTTTACAAACTAGATGGGTTTTCTTTATTTGTTTCTTTGTTTCATCAGTTTTTGTTTCTTTTTCCCCCCCCTTCTCCTACTTCGTCTCAGCTCTACGCCTTATGGTTTCTGCTAAGAACTGGTTTATGAAAGAGCACGAAATGTTTGCAAATGTTGAGACCTGATCCCGAGTGGTGTTTTAAAAATAAATAAATAAATTTAAAAAAAGGCAGAAACCGTGACTGACGCTAACCGTTTTTGTTGCGGCTCGTGGTGAGAGCGAATCGTTAAATCCAGAGTCTCCTCCCTCTCAGAAGGTTCTGCTGTCACATCTGCAGCCTTCCTGTTTTGTTTTTTTATATTTATTTTTATTTATGTACTTTTTTCTGCATGAATCTACGGCTGCCGCAGCAGGAACAAAGCCACCAGACAATAGTTTGCTTTGACATCACAAACATGGAACAATGGATGCTCTGGCATCCTGCCAGCCTCTGCTCGGCTGCAGCCAGTGGTTCATTGGCTGCTGCATTTTGTTTCCATGGTGCCCAAAGCAACAGGTGAGGAGGGAGCAGAAACAGTTAAACGTCCCCTTATAAATATTTACTGATGGTTTTTAAAATTTTTTTTATTTTTATTGTTTGTTCTGCATCTCTGGTTTTCTGGGAACAAACAAGCTGGAAGAATTACTTCAAACATCTCTTGTGCGAGAAGCACTATTTTTATGAAAACATGTTTTATGTGCCACTAAAAAGGGACGTTTTGAGACTAGTTTGACACCTCAGGCACATCTTAACACGTCCAGCTGGCTGAAACATCTGCAGACGGTTAAAAGAGCTGACCTATAACAAACGGAGGACAGAACGTAATGAGAAATAGATGACGGCGGGCGGAGAGGCAAAGAAGCCAAAGGAAAATTTTTTGCGAAACGCCGTCGATCAATGCGAAACATAAAGAGTCTTATTTCGCTTTGCAGAGCCGAATAATGTTAGCGTGCATTTGTAATATGTGCTGACATTTTATGGTCAAATAAATAAAAATGAGTCAAATTGAAAACTTAAAACTGCGTTTGGGTGGCCAGACGTCAGCGGTGACAGCAGAGAAGCAACAAGAGAGGAGTACCAAGACCATTAAAGTAAAATAAATATCCATAACACGGAAACGGGTTGAGACGACATCTACTCTTCCCAAGAGAGGACGTTGCAGCGGGTTCATCCGAAATACTGAAATACTCTGAAAAAATAAAATAAAATAAAAGGTCAGGACCTCCTTTTGCGGTTCTGTAAGCCTCAGGTAGTTTCAGTGTTAAAGTTCATGACTTGACAATTAAAAAAAAAAGTCTGAAAAAGTTTAGCTTTGTGTTGGAGAGGTAGAAGTGCAAAATAGGATATGGCAACTCGGATATGCAAATGAAGCACAAAACGTCCGGAAAAATGTATATCAGAACCACATTTGAAATGTTTGGCCATAACGCACAGTGTTTGATAAACAACAACAACAAACAACTCATTTTGTACAAGTGAACAATATCATAAAAGTATGGGTTGCTTTTAAAGTTCGAAGCCGCTTTGGAGGGAGGAAGGAACGGAAAGCCACCGCAGGTTCCCTCGGCAGCCCGACTA
Source organism: Poecilia reticulata (assembly GCF_904066995.2). NCBI lineage: Eukaryota > Metazoa > Chordata > Actinopteri > Cyprinodontiformes > Poeciliidae > Poecilia > Poecilia reticulata. The sequence continues at coordinate 17,180,402 of NC_088848.1, read as the reverse complement.
TATGAAATTAAATTCATGAGATCGCTCGACCAAATTTACGTTTCTGTGTGAAGTAAATACACGAGATTGAAACGGATGAGAGTTTAATTGTTTCGAACGGATCCCCTGAGAACGTGGCCCTGTTTCCCGTCGGTGTGTAGTGATCCGGTTCTGTAAGTCGTTGTGTGTGTTTGCAGTCTTCCTACTCGAGTAGTTCTGCAGCAGCATGCACACACACACACACACACACACACACACACACACACACGCGCGCGCGCGCGCACACACACACACACACACACACACACACACACACACACGAGCACGCGCGCGAAAACGCACACATACACAATGACTAAGAGAATGAATCGCTGCTCTTCAGCTCCTCTCGCCTGTTTGTTTGATCTGATCAGGCGTTCTCGTTGTCACGACTCTGTAGTTCAGCCGGGAACACACGGCTTTAATGGAGATAGTGTGTGTGTGTGTGTGTGGAGGAGTTTACGAGTGAGTGGGAGTTTTCCTCCGAGGGAGGGTGACAGCGAGGAAATGACTCGCATCAATCACAGATATGCTTCATCCCCGGCTTCCTGCCGTCCCGACGCTCCGAGCTGCAGGAATCTCGGAACGAACCATCAATTGACGGAACTGAAAGAATTAATTATGGCTGCCGATGATGGTGATGCTGTTGCTGCTGCTGATGAGGATGATGATGGAACTCCTGGCTGAGTCTCAACTCTTCGGAGCCAATTAGAAACTAATCAAGTCACTTTGTCTCCCCTGAGCAACGCTGCATTCGCAGACCCTGAGATCCGCAAACATCAGCACCTGCTTTGGTGTCCCCAGGCTGAAATTCCAGCCGTGTTTGTTTGTTTATTTATTTATTCATTCATCGAAACACAATTTTTTTTAATGATTTTAGCACAAAAGAGAGACATTACATTGTAAAACAGCTCAAAGTTTCTCAGAAACACCTCCCACCCCCAAATTTACTATTCTCAACCCTAAACTCCACCCTCTCTGCCAACACAGAGATCATTTCTAATATTTATGGCCACCAGGTAACACTTTAGTGAAGCGAGTCATAACAATAGTTTAGTAGTGCAAATATGTTATTACACTACAAATAAGACAAACTAACGTAAAAGTAACTTTTCAGAAAAATAAAGAGCCTCTTTTTAAGTAAATAACTCTTTAATATTGAAGAGAAAGTGCTAGTTCTGTTGGCAGATAAATTAACTCATAACACGGGGAAAATGTCTTGCTATAAGCTAAATAATCTGCCAGTGAAGTTAGAACTTTTTCATCAAAATGAAGAAATTATTCACTTAAAACAAACTTCTATATCTTCAGATGAGCGTAATCTCAAATTACGAAATAACTGGACTCCGTAGCGAGCGACCAAATCTTGTTCCGTTTAAATTTTCCAAGTATATTAAAGACGTCCAGAACTCGGACAGCCCGTCGACTTGAACCGACGCTCCTTTTCTCCGGAGATCCAGTCCTCCAATCAGCGCCCCCACAGGCTTTAAAACACTCATTTTTGTTTGATGCATATGATGTTTGCAGCAGCAGCAGCAGCAGCATCAGCAGCAGCAGCAGCAGCAGCTTAATTTTGGAAGCTGAATCAGAGTCGCAGCAGGTAACACAAAACCTTTCAGCTCTGAAGCTTTTAGCGCGGCTCGTCACGACGTGTGAAACTTCCGGGAGCTTCAGAGCGGGTGTTCTTTAACTTTTTACTGAAAATCGTTTTGATGTCAGAGCAGAAGTGGTGCAATGGAGCCTAAAATTAAAACTCATTTGGTGTTGCAGGGTGATAGAAGGAGTACAAGGGTGGAGTTTGAGTCACTAAAGTTTTCTCTCAAAAATCCCTGCGGGACGACGCGATATGTTTGTCTTGATCGTTGAGGCCTAAAATGACTGATTTTAATGTCTCCTGACTCTCTGCTCTTTCAATAATGAGGTAAATGTTACTGCTTAGAGTCACACATGCTTTCATCTCGCAGGAGACGTCGTGAATGAGGAAGTTACATTAGAAGAGGGCCGAGGGATTGGTCGAAATTCAGCCATGTTGCAGTGATTGGTCAGAAATGAAGCAAACAACAATAAAAACATGTTAACGAGACGGGCGAGATTTGCAGAAAAGTTACAATGACTGGTGAAAATTGTGCAAGTCCGCACAAACATTTATGAGTAATGACTGACTCTACATTAATAGTTACAATCGCATCACCACAACTTGCTTTAGGGACTCTCTTATGTCCAAGAAACAATGTACTTCTGCAGCTCATTTGTTGGACGTTTATCAGTCAAATATTCTAAACCAGCTGATTTCTTGTACGTGAACAAGAAATCAGTGAATTAATTTAGTGTTTTCTATAAAATACTTTTGTAGTTCTTTTTCTTTAGTTTGTTTGTTTGTTTTGGTGTTAAGGCAAGTTTAAGGCCACATCAACACAGAAAATCTTTTTAAGCAAATCATTCTGTTCAATTATATTCTGAAAACCTTGAGTTGCTTATAATAAAAGAAGCTGGGAATCTTCTTGTTTTTGTTGTTTTTTTCAAGTTGTTTGGTGCACAGAAAACAGACTCTAGCAAGAAGAAATCAGGACAACCTTATGGTATTTAACAAAGGTATCCCTCAAAGCTTCAAATTTACATCCGTTCAGTTTCATTTCATCTCGACAAAACTCGCATATGTTTGTCTTAACGCCGCCTGCAGATGATTTGCAGCTCCATTCTCAAGCAGAACTGGCCGAACTCAAACTAAGCCGAACACTGAGCAGAGGAGGACAAACTGTGGAGTTGGGAGCCGTGTCCCTGTAAATGTGTCACACCATCACTCTCATCCTCACTGTGACTGCAAAAAAAACCCCCGACATGACTCAAGTGCCAAGACGGACAAGTTTTCAGATTTCCTGCGGCGACGAGCAGGAAAAAAAACAATGCCACATTGCAGTTTTTAAGAGTCACTTTTTTTCCCGCTTTAAGAACAAAAAATGATTGCGATGAATTGGAAACAGCAGCAAAGCTCTGTTTCCGTTAGATTTTAAAGGACGAGCCTTCAGACACACGCATGCACTCTGATGATGAAGCCTGATGCCTCACTACCAGGCGGGTGGCAGCAGGTTTAGCTCACAGAGCTGCAGCGGTGTGAGGAGGAGAACGACAGGAGAGGAGAAGAATGAACGGATGAAAGCTGCAGAGAGAAAGAGAGAGACTGGGACTTCTGCACGAGACAAAAGAGACTGAACATCACTTTGATGAACGCGTGACTCGAAAACTTCCAGTCACGACTGACGCTGCTTGTTGTTCCAGTGTGAGGCGAGCGTTAGGTTTTTTCTGAATATCCTCGCACACCTTTTTTATGCTACCTGAACAGATTTCCCTTCTGACAAAAAGCAAGGCGAGCTGTATGGAAGTGTAGGAGAGTGAGGAGGCGCATTTATATATCATAGTTTTATCTTTTTAAATAGTCCCAGTAGAGGGACTATGCATTTGTCCCGTTGGATACCATATTGCTAGACGTTACCGCCTCTGCAACAAAGAATCGGCCAATCAAATGTTCCACTATGAAAACATTGCAAAAAACCCCCCAAAAAACCCCGTCAATGCAGCAAAACATGTTTTAACTGCTCCCAAATACAATTTTATTACTCATTTCAAATGATCAACCAATCTGAGGAGCAGTTTAAGAATCTGCAGAAGCATCAATACTCGTTCTGCCGGAGACTCCGATGCCGCAACCGCCCGCCAAAATGTGAAATTGGTGAATACTTAAGACTCCCTCTCGACATGCATAACATTCTGGTGAGAGGAACGTCTAGTTTCTGCTCACGAGCTGATTACCTCTGTGGCCGAAGCTCCGATTTGCAAAAAATGGGGACAGGGAAGCACCTGTGTCCTAAGAAAAACAACCGGGCAACTCTTTAGTTTGTCTGGGCAAAGAAGCCGGAGCTTCTTGATCGGCCGTTCGGTTGATGCAACTGTGATCCTGTCATGTCTCACATTTGATCTTTATCAAAGCTAAAATATTGACTTTTCTTCCATCTTCTAGATCTTTAATAAAAGAGCAGAACAAACCAAATAATAAAACTAACAGTGCATGCATGGCTGAATATAGCTTCTTCCTTTTTTTGCCCCCTCCTAAATGTACCTCACGTTTTATTAAAAACTGTAACAAAGTACCACGAATGGGATTATTTCTGTCCTCATTTATTCATGATTAGGAGTAAGAGCTCCTGTAATCTGATTAAATTCACCTGACGTTTGGCGCATCGACCGTTTCATCCACAATCATCTGCCGACAATCGCATCCTAACGCACATGGGAGCGTCTCTGGACCTCACAGGAGACAGATGTGAACTCCCTACGACTCATCAGCTCCTCCAAACATGCCTTTGTTTCCTCGCCTCCGTTTCCAAGGCAACCGGTAGCCGGAGGCCATTATTGTTAATAGCTACCTCGGGCCCCTAAATGTCTGAGTGTGTGTGAGCTTTAAAGTGCACGCTTAGACTCAAACAAACCCCACGAGGTGAAGTTTGATGTGTTGCGCTCTCCGTGGAAACCGGCATTTACGGAATTACAAAGAAGCATTAGCCGTGTGGGAGTTACAGAATGTTCTGGTTCTGGAGTCACTGTGTTAAAATCCACCTAATTCAGTGCAGGGATGCGATGTGGCGCTGATCTGCTGCTGCCCATTTTGTTCCTGGCTTCCTTTGCGACATGACTCAGTGAGGTCTGTAACACCTGAGTGGAAATGATGATGGAAGGAACCTGGAATTTTTTTTTATCCAGACGGACATGCCATGTGTGGTTCCTACTGAGTTCTAAAATTATGACATAATGAAGTTGTTACTTCTAAAACGAAGTTGTTTTATTGACTTTGTGTAGGTTTTCAACGTCTCCAGCAGGTGGCACTGTTGTGATTTTTAGTACAGTTGCGCCTTGTCCTGCACAACGATGTTGTCCTGCTCCGAAACCCATGTACAAAATGGGAAATATGTCCGAAATGAATAAGGTCACCAAAAATAATTAAGGATATTAAATCCTTAATATCCATAGTCAATGTCGTAATAAGCCTAATACTGTAAGACTGACAGTCATTTAACTTTGAAGCGATGGAGATTGAAGTAGATTGGCACTTATTTGTGAGAAATGTGGTGCTGTCAAACACATTCCACCTTGATTCAAGTATACTAGATTGACGATTTTTATTTTTACTTTGTACTATTGGGCTTTACAAGGACGTGCAAAACAACAGTGTTGAAGGGGAGTCCCTTCCTGCTTTTTTCGGGTAATTTCGAGACATGGCAACAGGTTTCACAACTTCCTCTCCTGGATACAAACCTAATACTTCCCATGTTCCAGTTCATTTATCAACTAAAACTTTTGCATTTCATTTGGAGAATATGAATTGTTTCTTTCAGCATGATGAAATAAAAGCAGTCTTTTTCTAGCTGGTTCATAGCAGGCAAGAGACGAAAGAGGAAGATGTAGTACTAGAGTTTAAAGAGAGCAGTGAAGGGTATTTTATAAAGACAGATGGATGAATCACCTGTGGATTTGAGTGAAACTTCTCAAAATAAAGTGAAGGTTTGATAAATTTAGATAGAAATACCTGCTCTCTGGTTTCAGGCAGTGGAAATGAGAGGCAATAACGACAGTGAAATAATCTGGTTTGTGGGTTACTCTCTCAAAAAAGAAGAAAGAAAGAAAATACATCCGAGGTGATCAGTCCTGCTTTATTAAATCAGAACATATTACTTCAGGGCTTGGGGAAGGTTTACTTTTATTTTAAATGGGAAAATGAAAAACCGAGCAGAAATGAGATGCTAACGGAGTCAGAAATAGGAACGGAGATGAGACTCACTTTTTCCTGCTGTCGTATCGGCCAGGTGTTCCCAGGCTCTGTGGAGAAAACGGGAAGAAAACGATCAGTCGCTGTGCAGGAACGCGTCAAGCGGCCGCGCTAATAACCTGTTTCATATTAAGAGAAAACAACTGCTATTTTTGGCAGTTTATTTCCATTTTAGCCAATAACTACATACATTTCCCAACTACGGAGCGCTACGGTTCATGTTTCAGAGCCATTGAAGTCAAATTAAAATCTTCCCACAGTGCAAAATGTCAGATAAAATCGTGAAATGAAAGGAATGATGTCAGACTTTTAAAGCACAGACGTCACAGGACAAACATGGTTCGAAGAGATTCACTTATATCCTGTCAGTCTGTCGAATGTTCTCCCAAAAGTCAGAAAAAGCTTCGGAGTTTTCCCATAATTCTTTATTCTGCACCTTTCCGGGTGTAATACTCACAAAGATCCACTCAGAAGGGTTCACATTGATAAATCAGATTGCTCTGAAACAAAATCAAAACTAAATAAAAAAAAAAAAAAACAAGATTATTTTGAACTTCTTCTACGATTAAAAACAAGCTGCGCTTCTCTATGCTGTTAAACCACCGGAGTCGCAAAGGTACAGCCAGAGGTCTCCTGGGACATTTCGGGCCCTCGGGGGTCAATTGTGTCAACAGAGGGACGTCTGTTCGCGGAGGCAGACTTCATGTAGGAACATACACACACACACACGCACGGGCTTCTCTGACCACTTAACCCACCAAACACCAAGTTCACCAGGAGAACACAGCAATCTGCCTTGTACCCGCTGCTCCGCTGAGAAAACAGCTGAATTTCAGTGCAGCATGCTCAGATGCAGCTGCAGCCTGCATTTATTGTGATCCTCAAAAAAAACCCAACTCTTTGGCTGAAATGACCATGTAGATGAGCACAAACTGCAGCTCATTTTATCCAGAGAAAGGGAGAGACAACGCAGTTGTTGTAATAACATGAGGGGATGTTTTGCATCACACTCTCTCTCTTTTTTTTTTTTTTTACATTTAAGATTTCATATTTCATAAGTATGCATTTGGTTTAGATTGTTCATTGTTCTTTATACATTTTGGAAATGTAGCAAACATGCTGGAGTTCGACGGAACTGAAGCTGAAAACAAAAACTGCACACAAAAAAACCCCCAGAAAAAAAGGGCGCTAAACTTTGCAACGTCCAAGATGGACGACTTTGTTTTGTCCTCATCCGATCGACCACATAAGCGGTTCAACAGCACATCGCTTTCCTCACAGCCACACTGTCCTTGTTTGAAGCCTTGAGTTACATTCAGTCGTGATGCTGTTCTGAAGTTATGTAACAGTGCCATCTTTAGCCTGCATTAGCGGCAGCGTCCACATAGTTAACTGGAAGTTAAACCACTTTCGGGATTTTCTGCCAAAGCTCCGAGGTGGTTTTGGTTTGGGTTACACCAAAAGCAGTCAGGAATTAGGATCCAGAGGTTCCGGGTGTTTGTGTCCAACATTTAAAAGCCTGATTTGCTTCAACGAGCAGCTCAGAAAGAGTTTCTGCCTCTTCTTTGCTGTTTTGAAACGAAGTAGGAATGATTTCTATGCTAGACTAACTAGAGATTTTTCAGATATACTTGCATGTTAGGTTGTAATATTTTTTTGTTCATAAAAAAAAATTTATCTTCATTAGAAACACTTTTAAAAATTACTTTACGGTCAAATAACAGTTCTGCTGGTATATAACTGAGCTGACAGTCGCGATTTTAGTTGAATTTGTTCATCGTTTGTATTTCAGGTTTAAAAAACTTGACGAAAGTGGCGAAGAATACCTCCTCAGTGGAGCAACTCCGATCCGATCTCACACAACCTCCTTCAGCGGCATAAATACTCTCCAGTCAACACAGAAAGTCAATCTGCCTGTCAAGGTTTACCGCTAATTTGAACTGATGTAACCTTGTTCTCACACCCACACACACAAATCCAGGCCGACCACAGCCAGCTGAGCCCTCTCCTCTCCTCTCCTCTCCGAACCCTGCCCTCCCTCCAGGCCGTCCCTTCACTTCATCATGCTAATTTGAACAAGGCGTTATTCTGAGGCGTGTCAGAGCCCGCTCTGTGGCGGCTCCTTGGCCTCTCCTCAGGTTAATTACTGTAGCAATGCCCGCATTCACAGCTTGGCGCAACAGGACGCTGCAGCCAGACCAGGCTGAGCCGGGGCCTCCTGGCTCCGGCTGCTGGCACTTCTGAGAGCTGGATGCTGGATCTGCGGCCGGCTGACTGACAGGCGGACTGCGCCAGGCCAATGGCCGGGCTCAAAGTTGGGAAGGAAGGCGAATTTAAACTCAAACATACATTAAGTATATGTCTTGCTTTTACAAAACTGGCAAAACAAAACAGAAAAATAAAATGGGAACCAAATGAATACATTTAGAGTTCTGTTTAGTAATCTAGAACATTACCGAGCATAATTCACAAAGTAAAGCACATTAAATACAATAATTATGGTGTTTTCAGCCCTTTGTTTTCGATAACTGTGATGATTTTCAGCATAATGCTAATGAAAACTGGACATTTACCAGATTAGAATTTTACACCAGACTAACAAAAAAAATAACAATAGAAATGTTGACTTAATGTTTTAATAAATATGTAGTGTAATGTTTTATTTTAATAAAGAAAAATCTAGTCTAATCTATCTTTATATCTATCTTTGGTGCTCTGAAGTTCTTACATATTTCTTTTAAAATTCTCTCTTTCTAATTTATAAGCTTCTGACACATTTCTTGAATTAATACATTTTTATTTTCTGTATTTTCCTTCCTTCTACATTCTTTCAAATATAGTTATTTCAAATTAAAGTTGTAGGTTAAACTTTTTTTTTTTAAAGAAATAGTGAATTCAAAGATTTTCATCTTAGAAAGTTGTATGGGAAACATCTCTATTTTGTCCTTCAACTCCAGGATAGCCCCTGTTTCACATCATTGAAGGAAGCTAAGGAAGCTGGAAACATTACTAAGGTAATGTTTTCAGCAGACAGGAAGTTATGTAAAACTATCCATCAGCTGCCTGAAGGATGAGCATAGAGAAAGCACACAAATTAAAGGAAAAAAGGACCAAGAACTGATCCCTGAGTCATCCCATGACCAATAACAAATGCATCTAAAGTAACAACAGAAAAAGAAAACGCTCTACTAGATAAGAAGAAATCCTGTCGAGAAGCAAAAGTTACGCTGCGGTCAAGGACAGCAGGAACGAATTCTCTGGTCGTTACGGCATTCAAACTTATGACCGGGGTTGTTGCTGCGCTGGGATTGGTTTCTAAAATCAGACTCGAGAAAATTCGCCAAGAAATTGCGTTGGATTCGATGCACATGCAGCCACTGACATACAACATTTTGAAGTATTAAAAGACACAAAATATTTAAAATTGATCTTGATAGCTGTTAAATAAAACTGGATCAAGTGCTTTTTTCTTTTGTGTTTTTGTTTTACCTGGGTGTTTTGATGACATGTTTAGAATCAATAGGATTTACTCCAGATATTAAACAAGCAAAACAGAACTGAGAAAAGTTATCCATCCATCCACATAGTCTGAAATCACAGACTGAAACACACACGCACGCACGCACGCACGCACGCACGCACGCACGCACGCACGCACGCACGCACGCACGCACACAGGAGTTAAAGTACTGCTAGTGACCCTAGGTGTGTTACAACTGAAAACTGATTTTCCATCTACTTTTAATAATGCTCACAATGAACTAAGGCGATTATAGACCAATCAGAAGGAAGAACAGACAATGGACCCGCCCCCTAAGCACCTTGCCAGAGCAACGTGCATAATATGTGTTAATCTTATCTCTAACTTTAATTTTAAAAAGTTGTACATCATTACTACATAAAGATCCCTTAACTGACCAAATGCCATACACATAATGTAAAAAGACGAGGCTCGGTCCAGTCCAGTCGGTCAGTCTCCACCCTGGTCTGGCTTGCAGCTCTTCGCGGTAGGAAGCTGCTGGGAACTGTCTGTGGCTCTTGGTCGTAAGCAGCAGTAAAACATCGGGAGCAACTGCAGCAGCTCCACATTTGTTTATCCAGCCTTCTCATATCATGCAGACACACACTCCTGAGGTGGAAGGGTGGCGACGGAGGCGGGGGAGGCACCAATCATCTGCTTCGCTTCATGTTTTTTTAAGGGATTAAGCTTAATAAGATGGCAGGCCGAATTTATGGAGCTAATATTTCATGGGTGGGTGATTCATGGAGGATTTGGTGCAGAGAAGCAGCTTAATGGATGTTCAGAAAGACTTGCTTGACTTGTGCCCTGATGTGATTAGCCCCGTGGGAGGACGACTGCTTAATGCACCACTGTGCAAGGGTGTGTGTGTGTGTGCAGAGAGATGGCGAGCCGGCGGAGAAAATGAGTAAACAGAACACAAACACAAATCCCTCCTGTGCCAGACTTCAACACGTGCGGCACTTCAGATTCAGCGAACAGTAACTCCTTTCCACATAGTACCAGTAGTCGGACAAACCGGGACACGGCCTCATCGATCCTCTCTGACACACCTGCAGGAGAGGTACAAGAAACCCGAACTGTACCTTAACTGGAAATCAAGAATCATTTCATGGTTTTCTTGGTTGTTGTTTTTTTTATCCAGCTACTGCAGACATCCTGGTTGTTAATCCAGATGAAATGCTCAGTTCTGTTGCTCAGTTTGGATTTGGAGTTTCCCTCTAATAAACTGTAGGATGGATGATAAGTTGCAGGCAATGGCGGATGTCTGGAGACTCATTGAGACACAGACAGAGTTCCACAACAATGCCAAAAACGTCAGTTTGACAGATTTAAAAGAAAAAAAGATTTTTTTTTTCTCCAATAAGGTGATTCTCACAGAGTTTTATGATGGATTATTATAATCCAGTCTGTCAGAGAACAGACTGGGAAATATACAGCCCAATAACACAACAGGCAGTAACCAGGTAGACTACCCTGAGGAGCAGAAACATTGTCACACAGTGAATGGATTAACACTGAAGAGTGCTCTTTTATTGAACAGGATAACGCTTCCAAAACCATGCCTGGGGCTACAGGTTACGTTTATTTTTTTACTTTATTTTTCAATATTCGCAAAACGGATTGTCTGTAGTGGTGCAATACCGTTGCCCTGTGGCTTATTGGATAGTCGTCTTGCAATCTGGAAGTTGCAAGACAAGTCGACGTGCCCCCAGGTAAGGCACTTAACCCTGAGCAGTCTCCCGATCTCTGGATCAGCATACGAAAATGCCACCGGGTGACTGTGGATCTAGTGTTCAGCGTTTTGCACCATCAGTCTTGGTGAAGTGAAACCTTCATTATAGATTTTGTTTGGGTGCCCTCATGCTCCACAGCTGTAATAACTGTAGACTCAACAGGCAATCCAACCACCCGGTCTCTGATAGTGTTATCCAGCGGTAACACTATCAGACCCAATCTGAGACTGATAATACTTTCAGATATGAACAGGAAGGTGAATCTGGTGCAACAATGTTTCCAAATCTCAGCTGAGGTCCTGAGATAAGGATCCTGACTGAAGGAAGGAGAGGAGCATCATCGTCTACGTCAAGAGAAGCCATCTTTGGCTCAAACAGCTGATCAGTAAACCTTCGGGACTCATGCCTTGAAATATTTTCCAGGCACCTCTAAATGAAAGGTAGACCCCATCACAGACTCAGAACTCCCAGTTGGGACTATCCAATTTGACCTATGAACCTTGTGATCCACTAGGAGGTGCTGGAGAGTGCCGGAAGAGAAGAATGTATGAATTTCCGTTTGTGCTTTGCTTTGTTTCGTACAAGAGGGTCTGGATCCTCGGCTATTGAGAAACGATTGCTTGCTGGAGGTGTTGATTCTGTTGAAGTTTAAAATTTTACCCAGCCACTAACGTTTGGCCATGACGTGTGCAACGTACCAGCTCAGTGCCATGAAGCTTACCGGGAATTACCTGTGCTGTAAACAGCTGTCCTCCACTGCGAAGAGAGACGCGCCAAACTGAACAAGACGGTTATTAATGTTGAATATTTGGAAGCGTGACCGACACGGACTGAACGGCTTTGTTCGCTTCCTCCGCAGCCACTGCTGCTGAAGTTGGAAGCTTGGAAATAGGTTTTTGTGAGAAAGCATAAATAGTTTAGGTTAAATAAGATGTTTTGATCATCATTTGAATTATGCTTTCATTGCTTTTGTAAAATGATCAAACCAACACAGTATTATTCCATCCAGTTTGACTTGTGTGTAGTCTTATCTGTCGTCCTTTGGACTGAAACTATTTCTGAACACAACGCGAAACCTGACGAAGCAAAGAGAAAGAAAAGCCTTTCGATCATTTCATCATTTTGCCTCAAAGCACCATACATTTCCAGCAAAGGTATTTCCATTAACCTTTAAATCCTGCAACAATTTGTTTCAATCAGTGGCAACCACACTCCGGAAGGGAAATAACAGTTCAGGATGATTTGAAATAGCACTGATGTAAAATTAAAATCAATTTTTTATTCAGTCTGACATTAAAAGCAAGACATTTTTCTTTTTTTTTTCAATCTCCATTTGTACAGAAAAAGCAATTTGGTTTCTGCTCGCCACGGAAAATTACAGTCCTGTTTCCGCCTCATCTGGATTCTCCGAGGGTTTCTGGACATTTGGAGACATTTCCAGTATTTTCTGATATTTAAAACGTAACGGTTCACTGCGGAGCAGCGGGCCTCCCAGAGTTTTGCGGTCGGATTTGCAGAGTTCAATGTCTGGACCGTATGGTAATGCAGCTCAGAGACGCTGGGTCACAGCATCGTTTTAAAAACGATAAAGAACGCCAGACATCGCCAATTCAGGAAGGATTACACCTGACAGGTGGCGCGCTGTACCCTGAAGTCTCCCTGTCCAATTCTTTATATGAAGAAAGGAGCTCAGCAGGTCTGTTCGCTGCAGGCAGAGTGGGAGAGAATCGGGAAACAGAGATGGAAGGAGAGTGCCTCCTGTTGATAGTCACAGGAAGGGCATTTAAGATTTTACATGCACTGACCTGTCTAGCTGACCTCAGAGCTGTCGGGTTGGTTTTAGGCATAAAAAAAAAGAATCTAAATTTACATTTTTCTTACATCCAATTTACTGTATATTTATTTCCTCATCTTCTAATCTAAATATCTGCCAGCTGAAAAAAAATTAAAGGCATGCTGCTGATGACAGGGAAATCAAATGATCTAATATTATAATTATAGTCATCTGATCAGGCTAATGCTGACCTGCTAATGCCAGTAGAAGTTAGAAAGCTGGGGTGAAAGTATCAGTTACACACAGATGCCTCCACTGAGTCAGTGGGGGGGTGTCGTCAGCTTCACCTGTCACCTGTCTGTAGCACCATGGCAACAGATGCTGTAACCCCAGGAGCTGATCAGGTTGACAGACCCGGACTCTTGTGGAAGAACATCCACACTAAAAAGAGGAATATAATTCTGTCGTTTTTTTCAATCATTGCCCTTATAAACAGGCCACTTTATTAGGTTCACTTTGCTAATATACGACAGTTTATTTTCCAAATGTATTGAGTTGCTGCCGCGTGATTGGCTGAGTCATTATTTGCGTTAACAAGCGACGAAATTAGGAGATCGTCTGACCTGGGAAAGAATGGCTCAAATTAATTATTAAAACTGAAAAATAAATGCAACCCTTGTGTCCGTGATGAGTGGACGTAAACTTTTTCTCCATGTGTTTTCACACTGAATCCAGCTAACATATGAAAGTACATATGTTAGCTGGATTCATGTTGTTCACAATGAGCAACTAAAGATACTTCCTGATTCAAGTGGTGAAAAAAGGAGATGGACATGTCTCATCAACTGTAAAGTTTGATCAGGATTTCTGGTCATACATGTAGATGATAGCACTGGGAAACTGGTGGTCAAAACATCTTAAAATAATTTTGAAAGGACAGGAAAAAAAGCGTCTCTCCAGAGTTCAGAAGGCTGGTTGAGTCACTAGAGAGCATGTAACTGGAGAGGTTCACTAGGTTCAGCTCGGAGAAGGGTTAGATCTGCAAACAAACAAAACGATGTCACGTCCTGACAATGGGAGAGCGACAGGGTTGAGCCGGCGCTCAGCGGAGTCAGCCGGAAAAGGAAGGAACAGCTGCTGAGGACAGCCACCAGGATGAAGCCATCTAGATGCTTGAACCGCCAGCGCCTTCAACTCCACCGCTCTGTCTGTGGATCCAATCGTTCCCAATCCAGAGAAATCCCAGACTTCCTGTGGCCTTTTCACAATAAAAGCTTCGACAGGATAGATAGCCTACAGACGGAAGGAAGCTGCAACTTTTTTCATGACCAAACCAACGAAGTAGTGAAAAAGCTTTATTCTTCTCAGTGCTTCTTCACCGTAGAGAAAGAAGAAGCTGTGGAGAAACTGATGGGACTTCAGCAGATGATTCAACTCATAAAGGTTGATGGGCAAATAAAACACATCTAACTGTAATAAGAGATACTTCCCAAAAGCCACAAAAGATACATCAAATGAGATGATTTCATTTCAAGCTAACCTTTTAAAGGATTGATTTAAAAGGTAAAACCCCTGATGAATATTTCCAGTATTATGCAAAACTGACAACATTTCTTCCTTTGTAAAGCTCAGAAAGGGCTTTTTTTTCTTCTTTGGTGTCAAAAACCAATTAAACTCTCAGTGAACAGCCAGGCTAAAAAAGAAAATCCCCATTTTGCGTCACAAATCTGATTCTGCAACTACTCCGTTAGTGAAAGATTGTCAGCACAAAACAACACTTAGCTGATAAAAAATGAGCAGATCATACACAACCTTCCCCACAGATTAGATTTTTACACTGGAATAGAGACTGGCTCACAACGGTAGCTAATAGCTCAACTTAAGCGGTTTCTGAACAGGAGCAGAAGTTATGGTAAGCATATTCAGAATAAAAGAAAGTCCGGTCAACGTTTCGAGAGTAACAGCAGAAACTCTGCTGAATGTTTTCAAAATAAAAGCAAAAAACCTGAAATATTTTTTTGGGAAAAAAAAGGCAAACACTGATACTTTGGGCGTATGAGAAAGTTCTGGTGAATAATTTCAGAATAAGAATATTCTACTGATTATTATTATTATTATTATTGAAAAATATAAGAAAGCGGGATAGGCACCAGCAACCCTCCCGACCCCCCTAAGGGACAGGGTGTAAAGAAAATGGATGGATGAAGAAAGCGGTAGAATGACAGCAGAAATTCTTATATTTTCAAAATAAAAGCATTAAAAAATTCAAAATCAGAAGAAATTGCTAAAAAAACGTAGAAGCCCTGATGAATATTTCCAGAATGAGATCAAAACCTATAAGAGCAGAGACTCACATGGATGCTGCGCAGCTTCTTTCGGCCTCTCTCCAAGCGGTTCAGCAGCTTCAGTTCTCCGCCCGGCGGCCTCAGCAGCTGATCGTCGGCCGAGAAGGTTTTCCTCAGAGCTACCCGCTCACCTGCCGTCCACACAGGTGTCACCCTGTCTGTCTGACCCAGCGGGAGGCTCCTCCCACTCGGCCCGGCTCCTCTGGCTCCACCTGCTGCCGATCCAGAAGGAGGATCGGGTGACCAGAAGTCCCGCTGCACAGAACCTGGATAATAGAAACCAGAGACAACCGGTGGTTACGTTACACCACAACCACACACACACACACACGCACGCACGCACACACCCACACACCCACACGCATACACAGTGTTTTTGTATTTCATTAGAGTAAAACGCTGAAATTATCATTTGAGATCATTTTAGTGTTCAGAGCACGTAGACTGCTCAAACAAACATGTTATAAAATGACTCATGCATACTTTGAATTGTAATAATGACAGAAATATGTAATTTATGTTGCATATTTACTCATAACAGATGGATTAAATTATCTTCACGTAAAGAAAAATCAATTTTTATCTTTCAGAATGTTACGATAAGACAAGTTCAGCTGGTGGATTTAGCTGTCAGATAAAACTCAAAACGTTTTTTTAGCTGGAAATGAGAAAAATGTATCAATGCAAGAACAGTGTCAAATTAAGTTTTAAGATTCAAGATCTGCTTTTATTGTCAATCGGTACTGCCATCAAAACACAACGCAGAAGAAATGTCGGTAGAGTTTTAAAAAACAAGGCAAGGAGGTCCAAGTGGGTCGGGAGCTGCAGCTCGTCGTCCTGCGTCAGGAGGTTTTATGTTTCAACTCATGCATGCGTGCATGTGAGCACACGCACGCAGCTGACTAACCTGATGCTGCTGCATTAAAGCTGCATGAGGACGGTAAGAGGCTAAACAAAAGGAAGCTCTCTGTGTTTGTGCTGGATGGAACTGATCCAGCTCAAATTCAAATTTGAGAACACAAACTCGTTCGCTTTGAGGGAAATGCAACAAAATATGAGCACTTTGAGCTTCCTTGTTTGCCTGAAAGGCACAGAGGGAAGTCGCATCGACTTGACTCTGCATTTAATAAAATGGTGTTTCAGACAATCGGTTTCTCACAGGTCTACTAAAAGTGACGTGGAAAATGTCTCTCTCTTTTGTCATTATTCTGAGGGAGGGGAAGAAATACATTGTTATTACTGGTGCTGTTGTGTGAGAAGACGCAAAATTCAAGAAATATTCTGTGTTGCAAGAAAAGGCCAAGAAAGTCTAAATCTGTAGATTAAGAGGTGGAGATATGTAACACAAAAATGATTAAAGTGGATTTATATTAAAAAAGGATTAAGTGACTCTACAATTGCCTTAATTGTCTTGAAAAACATTTAATATCTAATTAATACGAAGCTGAGCCATAGTCTCAAGTTGGTGTTCTTATAGATTTCATCAGCTCCTCTCTAGGAAAACCCCAGATTATTGCAGGATGTAAGGAAGGGTTCTGGACCAGTTATAGGAGGCATCCGGATCGGAACCTCCATAAATGACTTCTGTCAATTCAGAGAAACAGCAGCTTTCCTCCAAGCTTTCCCTGGATGTCAGAGATCCTCTCCTCATCTGTAAAGCAGAGCCTAGCAGAATAAGCTCATTTCAGGATCCTTAACCCATGACGGATACAACAGACGTGGAGCGGTAAATCCAGAGCTTTTCCGATTAGTTCACGTCCTTTTATACCACCACTGATCAGACAAACATCTTTATTACTGCAGAGAAAACCGTGACCTTACTTTCCAAAGTTCTGTTAGCAAGATGTCGCCGGGAGAAGTTCGGAGAGCGGAGAGGCTGAACCTCAGAGAAGAAAGTTTTCCAACATCGAAGAGGGTCCAGATGAGGGCGCTACAGTAGTGGTACCACTGCAAAGCCTGACACATTGGTGAGACCACTGCATGGGGTGAGTGAAGCAATGACTTTTGGAAGCGAAGGAAAACAAAGACAGAGAGGAATTTTGCAGGAAGTACAGGAATTACTAGCAACCTGGTTAGGTCCTCCTGACTATTTAGGGGGCATTTGCAGATAGAAAAGCTGAGGGGTACTGTGAATCCTGCATGGTGCATGAGTAATTTTCCTTTTATAGTATGTAGTGATTTTATACCCTATTCAGTTAAAAACGTTGATGAACTTCAATTATATTTTAATTTGTTGAGATGCACCGGTATATGGTCTTCTGTAAACCTTAGAACCCCCAAATGAAAAAATCCTGTCTCAAAGAGTTGGCAGTCAACAACCACCGGGTGGAGCCAGACAGCTCTGTTAAGCGCTGAACTGTGTGGATCGAAGCACCAAACCTCACCAAAAACAACAACTTTTTCTTTTCTGCAAAGACAAAAATCTTTTTGAATGAAACCTTCCAGTACTTATATTTTAGAAGTAAAAAGTTTGGAGTATCTGACCATCAATAGCAAACCACTTCCCATAATGCTTTGGTCTGATGCAACACGAGGATTCTGAACATGTGTGTGATGCTGCTCCCGCTGAACCCGGCAAGGAGACGCACAGCTGCTGCTCGTAATACAGCAGAGCCAGAGCTATGAATGTTTGATGAGGAGGAAATCTGCCACCGACCGCATCACTGAAACACATCAGGAGTGTTTAACACATCGGTTAAAAACATGCACCGCTTGTTACGGGCTGAAGAGAGAAGTAATAGCTTTAGAAACACCAAGCCATCCGGCAGAATCATAGTTTAAAAAAAAAAAAAAAAAAGTTTGAGTAAAACTCCTGATTGTTGTTTTGATTTGTACGGAATTTGAAAACGCCAAAAAATCTAAAAATACATATGTTTGTTCCATCTGGTGACTGATTTTACCTTGCTGTGTGACAGGTTTCTTTTCTGAAGAACGCTCCATCTCCCCTTCATTCCTGCTGAAAGCCTCAGGTCTATTGTTATATTGCTTGTATTCACTATGTGTAACCATGGTAGGCAAACTCCTGAGACTAAAAAACAAAAAACGTCTCTTAATCTCACTGGAAAACCTGCAGAGTTGCTTTATTAAAGTTCAGCGGAGATTAAGAGCCTGCACAAAGAGCAGAGATGTAATGTTGGTTCAGTCTGTCTGAGTTTATCTCGGCTCAGCGTAATTTGGCAGCAGAAAATATCCGAGATCCCAAAGCTAACTCTATCAAAGATCTCTTGAGTCATCCTTAATAACTAAACCCAAGTCTTCCATGTCCAAATCTTTTAGAACAGAACGATAGAGATACAGCACCATCTGGTGGTCAGAAGTTAGGCAGCGATCCCAAAGTATTTTAATCAGGGAGCAGGTCAGAGCGAGTGACCACTGGAGGAAGGAAGACTGAAAAAACAGAAACTAATGTTCTTTGCATAATAAATGAAAGGTAAGGTACATTAGGGAATACAGGATCAATAGATTTTACTGTATTGCTTGCAAAATCTAAGGCCCTTTAGTGTTTACAGCCAGAAGTTGAAGATCTTAGCTTTAAAAAAAACAAACTTGGCAACACTGGCTCTGTTTAAGGGACTGCTCTGCAGCCTTTAGAACTGTTTCTACAAAAAAAAAGATGCTTTATAATTTGTGTCTGGCAATGAACTTTGCCAGGATTAGAGGGTGAGTTGTGTCTCTTCTGGAAACACTAAAGAGCTCCTGGTACTTTCTGCTTCTAGCTGTAGCCTCTGTGCTCTCCAATGTAAAGTCTAACTTGAGTTTGGTCTCTCAGTCAGGCTTCACTCATCAGTTTGGCGATTCTGTTCAGTCGTGACAGGAGTTGTTGACATTATGCTTTTGCTGATGGTGAAAACTGAAATGTTGAGGAATTCCGCAAGGTGTTTCTCTGAAATTTCAATGGTACCATAGACTTGGAGTGCTATAAAAAAAAAAAAAAAAAAAGGAGATCCCCAACTGCATAATCAATATGGTGCTACCATTGGCTGTTTTACTGCTAGTGTTGCTGGTGCATTGAAACTTGGACACTGTTGGGTGTGCTTCTGGAAGGGCTTTCCCAGAGCTCTGACCTTTAACTCTGCTGAAAATGTATCATTAACAAGAACTATAAAAACAAAACAGTGAAAGCCCTTAAATGGCATGACATTTTCTGCAGACAATGAGTCTGCAGGAAATGTCTGGGTGTTAATTGGCCAATTTACACCCAGTCCATCTGAAGTCGGAGAAACACCTGGAAGACGTTCAGCTGAAACGAGGACAGCTGCTCTAATCTGCTCCCCAGGAAGCTCGTTATCATTCTCCAATAGGGTGGAGCTAAAGAACGGAGCGACTCCCACAGGAAGTGAAGCGCCGCTCAGAGTAAACAGCCACAGCGACCCCAGCACCAAAGCCTCAACCGTCTTCTGCATCGTATCAACACCTCGCCTCTGCCTCTCTCTTTCAACAAACGAGACTCCCAGACCTTCTGATGGAGTATGGATATATAAGACAATTATTAACAATGGGTAGGTGGGCCAGACTCAAAACTGACCTGTTGTCACCCTGTGTCCAATGAAAATGTTTTTTTTGTCAAAACTATTTTCATCCTAGTGACAAGAGCTGGATGTCAAGATGAAACACGAATGATTCTGTGTTTCACAGGGAAGAGTTTTTTTTTAAAAAGTTTGTTTGGATGTCTTGATTTTAACATTAATATTTTGTAAAACTGGTTTATTCATCCTTCCGATTCTATTTATTTGACTAACTAAACTCAGTCTCTGCAATGGCTGAAATGTATGAAGTCCTTTCATACAGATCTTTGAATTTGAAACAAAATCTGCTAAACTTTGAAGACCTTTTAACTTTTCTCGCATAAAAAATGTGATTAAAAGCAAAGATAGGTGAAGTTTGTGAGTAAAGGACAAAGTTTAAATGGTCAAGTAAAAGGAAAATGAAGTGCTGCTAGTCCAGATCCTTTCTGTTGACATTTGCCAATGCTCTGACTCTCTACAACATGATGAGTTTGTTCTGACCTTCAGAGTTCCAGTGGAGTCCTCCGGGGCTGGCGGCAAGCCGCCGTCGCTTCCTGACGCTGACGCCGCTGCAGGAGGTGGAGTCTCCCGTTGCTGACCGCGAGCCGGACTCTGAAGCGGCAACAGGCGTAGAGGAAAGGATGGGCAGGAGAGGCGTAGACAGGAACGTCGCCTCCTTTCCCAAGGCAGGTGTGAGAAAAGTCGATTCTCTGTCCAAAGCCCTGCAAAGAAGAGAAAAATACTCACCCTTTAGAGGCTAGAACTAGCTAAACTAACCTAACTAGGAGTTAACATTGTGGTATAACTTCTAAAATGCTAATTGACTGCTCTTGATGTCTACTTTGAGTCTTTTGGGAAAACCAGTTCCACGCAGCCAGGCTTTCTGAAGCTATGGGTATCATGGAAAGGGGATGCTCTTGGCAAAGCTAACGTCCAATTCTGGGATGGCAGAATTACTGCAAGAAGTCCAACGGGGGATTTTAGCGCAAGACCATATCTTTTACCACTGATGTCCAGTGGAGAAGCACATTCCAAACTCATACCAGATGCATATTTGAGAAAGGAGATGATAACCTAACCTGAGCCCTGTGAAGAACTCTCAAGCGTTTAAAATGATTGTAGGAAGAACATGTCAGCAGTTGCGTTTAAGGTATTCAAAGACGGTACAGAAACGTTAAAACTGTGCAAGGATCAACCCGTAATCCTTGTGAGTCACTTTAACTTTTTATCAAACTTTTTCAGGACCACAAATCCCCGTTTTAAACAAGATTTTCAGCTTTCACCTGTCCTCCGAAACGACGTAGCTGCGGCTCCTCCATGATCCCCTCACCCGCTGCCTCCTTTTATTTTTCCTCCCGAGTAAAAAATCCAGCAGCTCAGTCCAACTCGGCATCTCTGACCAAGTCCATCAGCGATGCGTACGTATACGTCCTCCACTAGAGCAGTCGCAACCAGCTGGGGACCGCTGAGTGTTGTCCGAGACACGAATCAAACTTTTGCGATTGAGGAAAGGTTTTGTATGGATCCCTAATGAAGCAGAACTAACAGAGGACTGAGGAAACACTGCTGCTCTCAGCAGGTAACACCAGTGCCAAGCAGTGGTGTTACCTTACCTCACTGCCTGTGTGCTTGCGTGTGGGTGTGTTAATCAAGGAAATCGAGAATCAAGTGCTTCAGATATCAGAGTTTATGTGCCGAGGCTCTAATGAACGGAAAGTTGAAGGCCAATGCAGCACGATAAAAACGTATTGGCATCTCTTCGGATTTATTTAGTTTCTACAGTCTTGTCACTATTAACCCTTTCATGCATGAATTATGATCCTTTGTGTCAGGATTTTTTTCCCAATTTTTTAAAAATTTTCTTAAGGCATAAAAAAGGTAGGAAAAAAGTTTTGTAAAAAAAAAAAAAAAAAAAAAAAAATATATATATATATATATATAAAATATATTTTTTTATATATATATATATAAATATATATATATATATATATATATAAATATATATATATATATATATATATTTTTTTTTTTGCAGCAAAACACATGTGGCCCGCGGGCCTCGAGTTTGAGACATGTACCCTAAATGATCCAAAACGAACATAAGGAGATATTGTTTTTTGGCAGAAAGATATTGTAACTGAAAAGCTTTGCAGCTGTAAAGTGCAAGTTAGGGAGAACTGATTTACTTTCAGAAGGAAATAACCTGAATAAAAGCAAAGAAATAAAAACAAAACCTGCTTAATTGATGATGATTTATTGGGAGAAAAGCCTGCGCAAACCAGCATGGCCTCAAGTGAAAAATAATCTGACCTCTAATCTTAAATATGCCACTCATGCTTGAAAGCATTCAGCTCCACTGCAGCTTGAATGAAAACAATCAGAGTGAGTAACTTCCAACAAAATAACACAAAATAATAATCTCCCCGCCTGCGGACCATCTAAAGCACATTCCAGACTCGTGTGTCAGATCTGACTGCAGAACTCCTCCAGCTCAACTTCAGCATGTGGCTAATGACCAAACGTCCTCATATTCCATTTCCTCTACATCTATAAACACCGGTGTTTTCCCCTCGGGCACCCTGCCGCCGCGCAGCTTATCTCTGCCGCTTGCGACGGCCATCACCATGGAGCCAGACAGGTTCTTTATGAGCGCGGAGCGCTGAGGAACAATGTTCCCGCTGGCTGGCAGGAGGAGGGAGGAGCGCCGTCTGCAGCCCGGCTTTGTTCTGGCGCGACTGCAACGCCGTTATCAGAACCCGTTATCTCTGCTGGGGATTGGGCCGAGGTTCTGCCAGAGGAACCTTCCTCTCAGCTCACGGTTCCAGCTATATTTTATATGATGAGACGTGAAACTAGAAAACAGTCTTTTTTGTTTTTAATCGTTTCTAACATTTTCCAGCGAGGAACGAGGAAGAGGAGGGGGGACATTGGACTGACCAATGTAATTGAGGGGAATTATGTAACCGAGAGCAGATTAGTATTTTAGATTATGAACAAAAGTAAACTTTCCTATTATTAAAATGAGATGGAAGAACAGGAGCGCAATCCCAAGAAAAAAAAGTTCTGCTGGGAGCTAAAGATTCCCAAAGCTGCTCGTTTCATTATGTGTTTATTTACTGGGAAACTGTTTCGACTCGGAGAGTTGCTCCCAAGCGAGTTCCCTCTTTATGCAGAACTTATTAGTCATCCGTCTGGTTTTCAGCAGGTTTCGGTTTAATTCCCTGACATCAGTCTCCTGCAGAGCTGCATAATTGTTCGATTTGAGGATTTATTCTGGTCAGGAATGAGTCACTGCGCCGAGAAACGGCAGATCCGCAGGAAAACGAATGTTCAGAAAGTGAAGATACCTCACTCCCCAGGCCATGTTAAAGCCAACAACAGGCCAGAAGAAAACGACATAAAGTCCTTTCATAGCGAGACCATTCAGACATGAATATGAAAAGCAGTTTTCAAACGTTGATTTCATTTATTAGGGGGAAGAAACCAAGTCAGTCCAACCTCGCCCTGTGTGAAAAAGTAACAGCCTTCCACGTTAAATCTCTCATTAACTGTGATTGACCACATTTTTAGGGTTGTTTTCACAAGCCGCACCAAACTCCGACCACTGCCAAGCCAGCAGAATCGAGGAACGTCATTAGCAGAGCCTTCCTGACAACATGAGGTAGGCTGAAAGAGCAACACACCTCGCCCCGACCTAAAGAAATTCAAGAACAGAAGAGAAATCAAGACTCTTTAGGCCATTTTCGCATGCGCATCACAAATTCTGCATGAGCAGGATTAAGTGATTTAAATACTCATACAGTCGTGAAGTGCCCAAAGAATACTGCAGTGCATTGACGACTCATGCACAATGTTGGCAAAGAAGCCAGAATAAATTCTAAAAACAACTACAGGCCCAGCACGCCCAGGTTAAGTTTGATGTCTTTGGTTCAACAATCAGACATCAACGAAATGGCATCCATAAGTTCTAAGGCTAAAACTGCAAAACGGCGTCTCAAATTTGTCGTAGCTGGTCCTCGCGATCCCTTTTGGAAAATATTCTCTGGACTCATGAGACACAAAACTGATCTTTCTGAAAGGTGTGTGTCTTGCTACATGTAGAGTAAAACAAACAGCATTTCAGTTTGATCCGGTGGTGGCAGTGTTGCCACATGGCTGGTTGGCCTAATTCTCTCTGGTCTCGATGCAAACACCAGGAGTCATGTCGATATCGAAATGAAAGTCATCAAGAAAGAAATGTGTAATAATCACAACACATCTCATCATTTTATTATTTAATAATAATAATAATAATAATAATAATATTGCAATCGTAATTGTTTTCCTTATATCCTGCAGCCCAAACCTGAGCCGATATTCTCATTTCTGGAGAAACTGCATTTCTCTGAAATGCCTTTATTTCTTTGAAATACTCAAATAATTAAACTCTTCAATGATATTCTACATAATTAAGATACACACATACCCTATAGATTCCATTTCGTTCCACAGAAACAGCTGAGATTAGTTTATTTTTTATAAAAATAAAAAACAACCGGCTTGTATTTTTGTAAAATACAGAATAATGTTTTCATTTGAGAAGATGTGCATAAAAAAAATCACCTAGATAAAATTTTGCCATGTGACTCCAAAATATTTAGATTTTTCTCAAATTTTTCTAAATCTATATATTCTATCATATATGTAAGTTTATTCCAATAAAACATTTTAGATTTAATCTTTTTTTTTGTCATTTGGGAAGATGTCTGATATACAGGAAACCAATTGAGAACATATCAATGTAGAAACTAAATAAAATATATGTTAAAATGTATAAAATACATTAATATAAAAAAAAATGTAATATATTTTTTTTCAATCTGAAACATAAAGCCAGAATTTCAATCACTTACAGGTTTCTGACTCATTTATAGTTGAGGTTCTAAATCAAATCCACTCATTTTGACCTTTAAAAGTGATGATTTACCTGAGCAGGGTTTCTCCCGGCTCGCTGCAGATGGAGCGCCGGGAGATGGAGGCTGCCGACGACGAGGAGGACATAGTCGGCGAGTTGGAGGAGTGGTTGGATGCGTGCGAGGACGAGAGGGTGGAGCAGGAAGAGGAGGTCTGGGTGCCGTCCAGGGGCCTGGACAGCAGCAGAGAGGACGGCATGCACAGCCATGTCTCCAGGTCCGAGTACTTGGAATAACTCAGCATCTCCAGGACACTGTGGGAGGACAGAGGTGGACCATCACGGGGTCTTGTTTTAACTCCTGACTTCCAACCCATTCGCAGCTCTTACCTCTCCTCTCCCACTCCTGGGATTTCATCCCTCTCGTCCGCAGCCTGGAAGATGCAGGAGGTCCTGGATTCTCGGGACGACAACAGAACACAGGAGTTCTCAGAATCCACAGACATCTTCAGCCATTTCTATGGAAAAAAAAAAGGATTTAAATGACCGGCTTGATTCCCACAAATCTAAAAGAAAAAGTGAGTAGCAATAGAATTCCCACACCGACCGTTTCCATATATTTAATGGGGTTAGGCAAATATGTTGAGGTTTGTATTAGTATTAGTCAAATTTACAGATTGATTAAGGCTGTTTTCTGCAGAATGTTGGCCACTAAAATATATATTATTGTTTTAATGCATCATTCAATGCTTCTTCACACTTAAAGCACCAGTCATTACGTATTTGAGAAACGACTGGAAACATTTCGATGCTCAAAAACACGGGACGACTTATATGACTTCAAACTTTCTACTGTCTTTTTCTCTGCCGAAAAGCTGCGTTGCTTTCTTGAAAGATGCAAAAGGATTCACACCTTCTTTAACATCTTATTGTTTTTTTCTCATTGGGTCACATAACATTTGACCGAAAGTCTTGGGAACCATGCAGATGTTTTTGGTAAACGTGAAACGTCTTTGTGTTTTGGTGATATGGAAAGCCTACTTCATGTTGTCAGACAGGTCCTATTCAGGAGGTTTATGAAAATGAAGATCAAATCAAAGTTTATTTGGATAGCACATTTCAAGGTGATTTACATAACACAAACAGAAAGTCCCAAAGTTATAGGGAAATGCTTGCTGCTATAGATCTGGGTGAGGCTTAGTGAACTCAACTTTTGCGGGAAATCACAAGTAATTAATGACTCAACGCGCATTATAGCATTTAAAACTGCCTTTTGTGCTTACCTGGGTTATGTATGTTTAGCTTAAAACACTCATTTGACTCTTACCTTAAATGTTTTATATAATCAAACACAAAACCAACAGATATCTGTGAGAGGGAAAATACATTCTAATACTTGTGAATTAAATGGCTTCCACAAACCTGAGCTACACAGTGACTCACCATCCTTATAAAAAAAACAGCCATCAACTAGCAATAGCAGCATTATAAGGGACTGCTTAGAATGATTACCACAAGCTCATAAAATAAAACCCTTGACGTTAAACAGTTCAAATTAGTCTCATCTCTAGTTTTAAGAGTGGGTGTTCACTCGTCTTCATCAGCCAGGAAAACTATATTTTGACTCTGTGCTATGATACCCTTTTATTCCCAGTTTGCTGGTGACGAGGACAACCTCTGGATGTATGCAAGATAACAGATGGTTGTGTAGGGTAACGGTAAGCTGCATGACAATAATCGACTGAAGACACACCGAAGACGGAGTGCTTGAACACAGCGTCCTGCAGGTAGAAGGCCTAGACTTTAGACTTTATTGTTCACAAAGGGGAAATCACTCCCATCCATCACCAAGACAACACCAACCAACAACCAGGTAGACAATAATATACAACAAGAGACAAAACACGTGTGGCAATGGAGGCCATGCAGTGGCTGTCCTGGAACTTGAATGCATCTCTGAATAATAATTTAAAAAAAAAATGTACATAGTTATTGAAGTTATTTAATCTATCCCTTGACGATTGCAGCACGTGGTCACCATGGAGACTGTGGAGACTACAGATGCATGCAGGTTGCTGACCATTTCCTTTGCACTCCTAACATAAGGCAGCACTAACATATGCTGACAGGGACAATTGGGTTACCCCTATAGTTGTCATGTCTATAAATCACTACATAGGATATGGGTCAAAGTACAATTCTGTGACATCTTGGCCTGTCATTCCAGAGACAGGAATGTATCTTTGCGAGTCTGTTGGTTCAGATATTTGCTAAAATTCTTCTATCAAACTCGGCCCAGTGCTGCTGATGCTGCTTGATGCGCCTACCAGGCATACCGAGTCTGTCGACCTGCAGCTGGTAAATCCGCCTGACAACACCGTCACTCCACACTTGGGTCAAAACTACGTGCAAATTTCACCATTCCAATCTGCTCATTAGTAGACTTAAACAAACAGGTCACACAAGACCTTGAAGATTAGCTACAGACTGATAGCTAAAGCTCTTCACTACTTTATGGGCAGCTTGTTGGAAACTGAAAATAAGCTAGCAGGTTACTTATTGCTTCTTGTTAAAATGTGTTTATGCGTTACAATCAGGATTTACTAATAAACTTGTTTATGACGGTCTTTAAACATCTCTACTTACTGTCTCCATGGTGAGCATGCGGTATTGAGCTAAGTGGGAATAAGTCATTTGAAAGGGTGGTGACAGTAGTTGGAGTTTGTCCCACAATCAATTGATTGCTGCTCCAATTCCATCTTTGTCCTCCTCTGTTGTTGTGCCCTTGGGCAAGACACTTCACCCGCTTTGCCTGTTGGTGGCATGGCAGCCTCACCTCTGTCAAAGTGCCCCAGGGCAGCTGTGGCTACTATCCAGTAGCTTGCCACCATGAGTGTGAATGAATGGGTGAATGAGAGACTGTAGCGAGACGTGGTTTGTGGTCCTCTGGTCCAAAGCGCTATACAAGTGTAAGCCGTTTCCCATTTTATAAGAGAGAGCTGCTGAAACCTGGACAGAGACCTATGTGCATTTCTAGCCTTTTCAAGTTGTAAATACGCAGATGACCATCAACACGTGGCTCATTCCACTGTGAATTAATCGGCGCCTCGACAAACCAATCAGAGGCAGAATCTTAGTGTTTCTGACAGCAAACATGAAACTAAGACAGAGTTTAACCCACAAGCATGCAGCTGCCACTGTCAACCGAGCTCCAGCTCCACAGCTGCGTCAAGGCACCAAAACCAAACTTTACCATTTATCCCCTCCTATCTCTGCAGAAATAAGGTCTTCTCCTCTGCCTCGTCCTTCTTCCTTCCCTTGTCCTCCACAGAGCAGGAACATCTGCTCAGGCCGGGATCCGGCCTGGAAACATGTCTTTGTCCCGGCCCGTTTAAAACATCCCAAAAATACAGACGGCCCGGGTTGGAGAAGAGCAGAGGGAGCTCACGTTTCACTGTGGTTAACTGAGCGCAGCGAGTCCCACATCTGGAGGGTGTGAGTCCCGCTGCCGATCTGCCTCCCACCCAGCTCCCATTGGACGGCCAGACGTGAGGAAGGAGGGCCTGAGGTTTCCTTCTGTTCCCCTGTTCCAGGGAGGAGGGAGGAGAGAGGGAAGAAAGGATCAAAAGACAAAAAAAGGGGGGACAAAAATAGAGGAAAGGGAGGATAAATCGACAGGAAGAGATGTAGCGTGATTTTGTAAGTTTGATCTCAGATGTAAATCCTTTTAGACATGGTTAAAAAAAAACACACACACACCAGTTATACGTTAAAACTTTTGAATCAACTGAAGTTTGAAGATTCTTCATACCAGAATGGAAAAGGAAGGTTGAAAACAAACAGGAAGGAGGAATAAAAGCCGGAACTGTCAGATTAGACAAACAGAACATCTAGGATGTAATGGAGAAGGGAAAAAGAGAAGAAAGAATGATAGTGATAATAACAGAAAGCAAGAGAACGATGTTCATAAAAAGAAAAAAGAAAATTGGTTCTTTGAAGAGTAAAAGCACAAGAAAAGGGAAGAATGATGAGGGATTTGCCAGAATGATGTGTTCTCTGCTGATGATCAGATCTGGAGGATAAGTGCAAACAGGAAGGAGGCAGTTTATGAGCTCAGATTATCTGCAGTCTGCACCAGCAACATAAATTATATGAATATTTTTTAAAAAACACTTTTTTTCTTTAATGTCAACAATTAAACTTTTCTGCAGCAAAAGACACATGGGTTTATTCAAAATCAATTACTCTTCTGCTCCAAAAGGAAAGCCACCGAGGCTCTGATCAGTCAGAACAGTTAACCGTGTTTATAGTCGGCTAATGACATGGCCTCGTTCAGATTCAGATGATGAAAGAAGTTGTTCGAGCTGCGAGATTTAGACCACTTTATTTTCCCCTTTTAGTCCAGGATGTCGAGCGGACACAATTACTTCCCATATGCCGTTCTTTAAAGGACAGACAAACAGGAACAAGGCCAGGAATAGTTCTGGGGATGAAACATTTTATGAACTCATCTCGAAAAAGAACCAATCAGAACTAAGAATAGAAAGTGAAGTTCCAAAAAAGTACATTTGAGAAAGAATTTTGACTAACCTCGCTTCCCAGTGACCGGTGAGAAGTGCAAGAGAAACGAGACTTTAGGTTATAAAGTGACTATTTATTTACGTTTAAGTGAGAGGGACAAAGTGAAATTCAATTTCCTGAGTTTTTGAGAAACTACAAAAGTTGCTCAAATAAAGAGAACAGCATTTAAGGACAAATTATCTCATTTAGAAGTGCGGAATGGCTGATTTCATATTGAGCTGTGCTTGATATGAAACATCAACCCGTGGTTACTTTTCACGTTGTCATTTGTTTTGTATCAAGAGAGCTTCATGGGAAAGAAATATTCAACCATTTATCAAGTGCCTTCAACTAGACTGTTAACTGCGGTAAGGAAAATTTCAAAAGGAGACAAAAAGTAAAAATCAAGTCGGAGTTCATCTAACAATTTGGTTTGCCAAGACGTCTAACGAATGCAACGCTGTTCAATATTCCAGGAGCAATTTGTTGATGATCTATGAATCATGAGTACCAAGTCACTGGGAAAAGTAGCACAGAAGTGGCTCAGACATCAAAATAGCACTCTTGTTTGTTTCACTGGGAAAACTCTTCATCCTTACTGACGACTCTCTGAAGCTCTGCTAATAAAAACCTTGAAATTCACGAGCTCTATTACTGAATTCAATCAAACATTATTAATAAAGCCCTTTTCAAACAGTCGAGCATAACAAGTACAGATATTTGGCCTCTATGAGGCGTACAATAAAATTACCAACGTAATATAAAACCCATAAAAACAAATAGCTATTGATAAGAAACAGAGAAATGAGGGAATTATAGAGAATGGTGGGAACACAATTGATTAATTTGTATTAACAGTAAACATTACAGGAGGTTATCCTGTAAATTTAGACCGATGAATCAATCAAGAGCTAGTCCGTGTTGCATCTTTTGTAATTTCAGTAACTTAGCAACAGAATTCTCTCGACTGAAAATACTTAAATCCAAACAACGGTAAATGTGTGAACCTTAGTCAGTTGCTAATAAACAGCAGCTGAGAGGACACTGATGAAACATTTCCCATAATGGACTCCGTCATGGACTGGCACAACCTGGAGCACTTTTTTGAAAAGTATATCTTAACTGTAAGTACAAATGTTGTTGTCCTGTTCACCAGTTAGATGCCAACACACCTGTGCTGTGGACTTAACATTTAAAGTTACATTAAAGAGACGGTATCATGCACAAACGAGTAACTAAGTAACAAACTAAAGACATCCGAGTTTGTAATTTGACACTTTAAAATCTTTAAAAAGCTCCTGCTCTTTCTGACACTTGACCTTCAGCATGTCATCACAACAATGCAACAATATACCATTAACTAATAGTATAATTAACTAATTAATTAATGGTATAATGCCTTGGGTTTGGTCAAATCCTACAGGTTCCATTTGTGTTGTTTACTGAGTGTACCCTTAGTGAAGACATGTTGCTGGGCTTTTTTCCCCATTTAATTTCTGTGAAACCTTTCTGTTTACATGTCGAGTTACATAAATTGATGCCATCTGTTAAAAAAATGAAGGAATGACAATGCACTCCAAGGACCTTTGGTCTGAATTTGCATCATTGTACGCATGTTTGTCTTTGAATCCAAACTCGGAGAATCAGACGCAGCTGCAGCGCTGCTTGAAAACTCTTTGGGAAAACTCTTTCTGATTTCTTCCATAATTTTCTGGCTGCAGGACACAAAACAAGAGGAGATTAAAGATGTAATCAAAGAACTCATGATCTGCTTGGAACAGAACAACACAGGTACAAACTAACACGTCTGCTGTTTACCAGTGACTTGACATAAAACTACAGTTTGAGAACAACACCAACTCTATTCAGTTCAATCAATTTATTAATACCATCAGTCCCAAAAGGAAACTGCTTACGCATCGATTCTTTGAGAATATTTTCTATGGGAAAAGTGTGACTGCATATAGTAGTTCCTCTATTTACCAAAGTGTTCTTGAGTAAAATATGAGGTAATTTGACCAAAAACTGAAGCTTTATGCAAACTGGGTCATTAATACGATAATAATTCCCAAACAAAGGAGCAAATTTGCATCGTAATAGCTGAAAAAAATAGAGCCGTTTCAATGGTCCAGTTAAAGACCAGACCTCAACCATGATTAAAATGATGTGGTGGGTCCTTCAGAGAGCTTTTCAAACCCGATTGAACATAATCAACTTCAAAAATTCCTTCATAACGATGCGAGAGACTGATAAGACGAACATCAAACCACTGCTGAGAGTTATTTGTTAAAGTTGGCTCTACAAGTCGCTTATTCACTCAATTTAATTCTGTTTAACAATACATTATTATTTCCAATGGAAAATTAGATGTTGTAATGACTCACATGATCCGAGTTTCTTCAAAGAGTCAATAGAAATGGTTTTATTCTTGGACATTTAACTGTATGCAGATGGAGTATTTGAAGAAGTATTTGAAGACTCCCTGGTTCTCTGAAGCTTTGAGGCCAGATGGTCTGACCTCTGAAAACATTATATATATATTTTTTGTTTGTTTGTTTCAGCTGAACATAATAATATGACTTTGGATGTCTTGCCAAGCAACAGCACCTTTTCTATTCCCCCTTCAGTTCCAGAAAAACCCGTGGACCTCACATTTAAACCACAGATAAAGTAGAGTCCTCTCTTTTCAGTTTTCTGACATTCTCAATCGCAACATCCAGTTGTGAAAGCTGCGTTTCAATCTTTTTATGCAGTAACGTCTTGTCTACGGCAAAGCTCGGCTGTAAGTTGGACCTAGACTTTATAGTCAGAAACACGTGGAACTGTGAGTACAACCCAAAGGTGAATGAACTTCAAATACAACATTTCCAGAGTGCTCCTACTGCTGCCAATACATATAGAGTTACCTGTTTTTTGGGGGGGGCGGGGGGTTCTGTTTATTGCTGTATTTCAGACGTTTCCAGCAATCACCATAAGAATCCGTAAGCCAAGATCCACAGCAAGACTGTTTAGAAACGGGACACTTGTTTGTGCAGGAGCCACGAGGTCAGTGTGTACTCCAGATCCTGCAACTCTGTGTGCTGGTTTCACTAAAGTGACCTTCTCTTTGTCCGTCTGGGCAGCATTGACGAATCTCACAGAGCAGCCAGGAAGTTCGCCCGAATAGTGCAAAAGCTCAACTTCCCGGTCCGCCTTCTGAACTTTCAAATCAAGAACATTGTGAGCTGTGGCAGATTCTTCCCAGTTCACTTAGCAGATGTTCGACAGGCATATAGTAAAAAGTGCAGGTCAGGACAACGATTTACGAGCAGTAACGTACAGTGTTTGCGCCCGCAGGTGATGGGACTGTAAGTGACTTGTAATGTCCAATATGGCCAACAAAAAAATGAAATGTCGGCATCGCTGTTGAATCTTTGAGATCTTGTTGTCAAGCAGTACTCAGATGCATTGGAAACATTTTCTTGAGAACATGTTTTTGAAATTCATATTTGTTCATAAAATTCTCCTAATTCCGACATATCAAAGGTGATAAAGACATGCGGGTAACAGATGGTCCCATCCCACATTGAATAACGTTCAGCCATGACTCCTGGTTTTGACTACCATGTTGCACCTGTAGACTTAGATGAAAGAATACACATTCATTTCCCAACAAATAAAGACAGATTTCTCAACAAATGTCCTGCAATGACCATGTGAAATGTTTAAAAATGTAATTCTCAAATTCTTTGCAAAGTAGCACAATGACAACTGTTTTCACCATTACCTGAACCACGACTCTTTAACACTTAAATCAATCAAATCACCATATTTTAAGGAAGGTTTATTCATTTTTTTTGTTTCCAGTAAGTGATCAGTGTTTGGTGACTGCACTAGTTGTGCTCGACAACGCAGTAACTTTGTCTCGTTTTGTGTCATGATCGCTCTTCACAGCTACCATCCGGAGTTGTTCCCAAGTCTCTTTTTCCGGGGGCTTCCTGGAGTCACTGCCACTGTCTCTCCAAATGGGACCATAATCCTAAATGGTAAGTTTCATCCAACTGTGTATCAATCACATTCCAGTTACTTCTGCAAACACATTGCGAAGCACTGTGAGAAATGTGGATCACCGATTCCATCAAGAGTGAAGCATGAACCCTGCAGCATAGCTCTTCGTTCCTCAAAGTCTATTCGAATTCTGCGAAGTTCTGAAATAATGTTTGTGGGTATTATTGAGATTCTCGTTAACATACGTCTAACCTTTGACTGGAAGTTCTGAAAATGAGCAATTTTATAGGTTTAATTGGTTCTTTCATTGGCCTATAGGGGTCATTAATATTGTGCTTCAGCTCATAAAGTCCCATCATCATACAAAAGGGAGGAGGAAAACAGCCTATTGTTTGGATTGAAGATAGGCTGTATAGTTTAGGTTGTGGTTAGGGTTTGTTTGGTCCAGCAGATGTAGTCTGAAATTTTGTATGGTTAAAGTGATGCCAAGGGTCATTTTGTGCAACTGGAGCAACTGATTTGACTTTTCAGAACGGGTTTGGAAGATTATTGAGAGAGTGAAAGAAAAATAAGCCTGAGGTTTGGAAGATTCCAGGAATTGTTGCATTTTTGTTGTTGTCATTTCCAAATGCAGATTAAGTCTTCACCATGCTTACTTGAAGCAGAATATCGGGTTCTGTTGAAGTTGATGTTCTTATTGGTCTGCTTGGTTTAGCAGAAACAAGTTTCAAGTTTTCTTTAACCCTATCAGAGTGTTTTGATAGCATTTCATAGAATAGTGTTGGTTTTACAAGTGATGTGTCTATGAGAAAAAAACATTTTATGTGATATTTCTGAGCCTTTTAGGACGCTTTATCGCATCGTATTAGAAGTTCTACTATTCCAGTGGATGAACGGCTAAATCTGGAGGTTTTACTGTATTTTTCTTCTGATTCTGGTGGTTTCACAACGACCTCTCAGGTCCTGTAATTATTTCTTGTGGAAACTCCACGAAAACCTAAAATAGGCCCAGAAATCCTTTGAAAATGGGCCGTGGACATTTTAAACGTTCTTTGCTTATTCTCTCACTCTTGCGCGCCACTTCTTTTTCTAGTTCTTTTCTGGGTTCCTTGGTTGTTGCTCTCAATTTCATGGCACCCTCGAGCCTCATGAGAGACACATTTCGGAAAATCTCTTTTTTTGATGTATTAAAAGTTATTGGTTGGTCTAGATCACCAGCGTTGCTTATTTTCAGGGGATTACCAGAGAGCCTTACAAGGTTCCGCTTTAATTTCCAGGACCTCGAACTACTGAAGAGCTCCATAAAGCATCAGAAGCCATCTCCATGATCCTGAGCCCCTTCAGGAAGCAGTGAAAACTAGAGCTGCTCTACTTTAAGCTGCCTGGGAAATATAAACAATTTTGAATAAAACAATACGTCTCATTAAATTGTTAAGAGAGAAAGTTTGGGCTGTATTTGTCAGACTGGTTATTGCTGTTCCTCAAAGCACCACTAGATGTCATCGTGGTTCAGTGTAAACATAGGTTCTGTTTCAGTTCTGGTGGAAGCAGATGTAGATCCGCCACAGTTTGATGGGGTTTCAAAGTACTTTAAATAACAATAATGAGAATAGTGGACAAAGACTCAAATACAGAGAGTTTTAGCTCAAGAAGCGACTTTCCGTTTAGTTAGTCCCAAGTGTTACAGCAAACAGAAGCCGTTAGGATTTGGAGAAATCAACACTGAAATATTTTT
The DNA here is from genome assembly GCF_904066995.2 of Poecilia reticulata. NCBI lineage: Eukaryota > Metazoa > Chordata > Actinopteri > Cyprinodontiformes > Poeciliidae > Poecilia > Poecilia reticulata. The sequence continues at coordinate 17,145,513 of NC_088848.1, read as the reverse complement.
ATTTTATTCAAACTTTTTAGTCCGTCTACTGACAGACTGTTCAGTGTAGAAACTGGGAGAGTTTTACCAGAACAAAGAGACAAAGATTGGAAATGTGATTTAAAAAAAAAGAAAAAAGAAACACAAAACATGTTGGATGTCAGCAGAGCAAAAAAAGCATGTGGGTCAAGGCAGAAGGTATGTATATTGCTGATTTTACTGCGTAACACTGAAACCATTACCAAAAAAATATACATAACAAATACAAAAATGTGAAAAGAACAAAAAGAGACGGGAGAAGAAAATTCATGAAAAATTTTGGGGGAAAAATATCAGTCAATATAGAGTCTTAGATGATAAAAATGTGATCGCAACAGAAAAATGGTAAATTGAATTTTTTTCTTTCATTTGAAAGCTTAGCATTAGGAGAAGAGTCCAGGTGAAAGCTGAGCAGATGCAGGCCCTGCTGACCGCTGGGCTGGAGCATCCTCCTTGCTCCTCTCAGGGGATGACCTCCTGACCTCTCCGTCCCCCCTGCACGTTTTTACCTCATGTCGACGGTTTCCAGTTCCACCTCGTTTTTTCAGCCCACATGTGTTTGTTTCCTGCTCAGTCTCCGCTCTTCTCCGTCAACCTTGTTGGAGATTTAAACCCTTTCATTAAATTATGTGTGGCCTGCATCCCTCCTCGTCCTTCCTCTGGTTTATTTGATCTGGTTTTCACATCCTGTCACTCCTGCTCCACTTGGCTTCAGCTGCTTTTCTCTCTTAACATCCTGGCTTTCCTCTGAGCCTAATATATTACCAAACGGTCACACCCTGCGTCTTCTCGTTGCTCACAGCGAAAATCAACTAAATGTCGTGGATTTTGGGCAGTTCTTTCTATTTAGCTTTTGTGTGTTCCACATAAGACTGCTGGCAAGGGCTTCTGTCAGTGTTTTTGGAAAGTATTTGTGATATGTAAAGCGCTGCAAGTGAAATTAAACCAGAAAATGTGGACTGAAGAAGCTCCATTTATGAAGAGAAGCCCGGTGACCTGATATTCTTGGTGTTGGTCAGGATGTCAGCAGCAGAATTTAGGACGAGTTGCAACCGCCTGAATTACTTTTCTACTTACTAAAAAACAAGCAAAAATCATCCAGCGATTTTTCTGTGCCCTCTCCCCTGAGTTCTGAAAAGTTTTAGAAGATTGCCGAAAGTTTATTTAGAGATAGATTTTAAAACTTTAACTGAGTCCGGAACTGAACGTGGGCTTGTGGTCTGCTCTCACATTTTTCTGATGGGTCTTCATCTCTAAACTTCTTCACCGATTTGTTACAACAACCAAAGACTTCTGTCCGTGTTGCACTAAAACCGGGCAAATTCTGATTCATCCATTCAAACAATAAAAACAGATGATGAACCTTCAGAAAGTAAGAAACGGAAACACCAGGATATTTGGTGCAAAATGAACGTTGAATAATAATAATAAGAAAAGCTACTTTTGTAACAGTTTCAGGAAACACAAAGAAATATATCATGTCCTATTCGCCCACTTTGTTCAGAAATAGATCTTATTTTGGGTTAGAAAAGCCTTTTTTTTCTTTTTTTTTGCAGTCCTGTGCATATTTAGTAAGCTCCTCTTCCTTCCGGATAGTTTTCCTGCTGGTTGGAAGTGTCTGGAAGAGGTCACATGTTTGGAAAAGGTAACTGTAGGTTAAAATAATGGAATGATTTAGTCTCAAACTAACATAAACATGTACAGTCGGATCTACTTTCAGCTGCACCAGGAACTTCCTTCCAGATTCTCCAAAGTCTGTGATTTTATCAGCTATCTGTGCTGTTCCTGGTTTCTACAGGGAGCCGTAAAATACCTCAGATTATAAGACTCCACTTCAGAGTCAGAATGTCTCTGATAACCCACAACTGAGAGAGTTTTTTTTTTTTTTCTACTGGTTTTCATCAGCTCAGCACTTTGTCGGGGGCCTTGTGTGTCCCCTGGCGGGACCGAACACTTTTACTGAAGTCTTTTTTTGGTAACTCCAGGATGTGAAGTGACAGAAATGCAAAGTCAACTTTTCCAGAGCTCTGAAGCTGGAGTTTGGATGCACCTGTGAAGGCAGGAAGTGGCGAAAGGAGGAAGAACTGAAAGTCAGACGCGAGCAGCGGCAAACTCTCTGTCTCCACACGTACGGCCCGAAACCATCTGGCGAAGGGGAGGAAGTGGCGCCATGCCGCCAGGGACTCGAGTCCAAAACAAATAACTCGGATTGTTCCCGACCCAAAAAAAAAAGAAGAAAATTAAACGGAACTGGGAAGGAAGCGATTCAGCACTCGTGCACTGTCCCCACGGTGTTGTGATGCCGGGAAGGAAATTGAATTTGTTAATCATAAAAAATGATCAGTTGTTTAGCTTCGATTAAAAGCGGAGAGAAGAAAGAAAACCTCCAGGAAATGCGTAGAAGTGCTCCAAGAGTTGGGAACGTTCAAACACCAGAACGCCAACGCAGACATTTTTTTGTTTTGTTTTTGCCTTAGCTTTTGATCCTGCTGGGGACCTTAACTGGTCCCTGGTCAGCTGCAAAAACAGCGCCTGATGAATGTTTAGGCGTTGCTCCAGATGTGCACAGCTGCATTTATTTTGTTCAGAACAGGCCGATGGATGTCGGGTCGAGTACAGACATTCGTGAAACTAATTTCTCTTGCACAAGGATCCATCCAAGAGAAATGTGAAAGAAGCAGTCAGGAGGACGTCGGACCCTGGACGCTGAGTCTTCCTGATGACATTCTGCCAGGATGAAGCAGGAGAACAACACCCTCAAACGGAGGAAGTGGCTACTTCGTCACAGATTCGTGGATTGATGTAGCTGCTGCTGGGCACCAAAGAGGAAATTCAGCAAACAAAAGTTGATATTCAGCCAGAAGGACTCATGCAATCAAAGATTCAAGTTGGATGTAGACACTCAGCCTCTTGTGAAAAAAAACAAAAAAAACATTCACTCAACTCTTGCAAATTCCACAAAAAAAAAACTGATCTGAAACAGTCTGCTGCTCTTTTTCATTGCATCAACACCCACAACAACCCACAGCATAGCCGTCATCCATCATCCCAAAACCCATAAAAAATTAAAATAAAAACATTAACCCAGAAAACCTGCAGGAACTAGAATTCAGTTGGCAGGTGGGCTGCGAGATGGATCGGGTGGAAGGCAGTGTTTTATTCTCCCCGAGCTGGACGAAAACTTTGGCTCAGAGTCAGCAGAAGGCCCGAGAACTTTTCCGCTGAACTAGATTCACAGCTGCACCTGGAGGTGGAGTCTGAGCTGCAGACTGGTGGACCAGAACCACCTGCTAATCATAACCCATTTAAATGAGACCTGCATTGTTTTAATCACCGCAATCCAACTTCATGACCTACTTTTTTTTTCTCCTCTGTACCTAAACAGAAAAACAGATGTAGCTTAAGTCTGCTTTCTTACTTTACCAGAATACTACGGAGACCCCTTGGGGATATGGGGGAAACTTTGTTTCTTTTCCATTCCCATGCAAAAGATTTTGCTTTGTCTCTCAATAATGTTCATGAGGCATGTTGAACACTGAAAGTCATTTTGATATGGTATAAAGTTTTTGTAAGGCTTTTACAAGTATGTTAATATCTTGTTTGTACAATGTCAAAAGTTCTACATCTTTTTCTTCAAGATACAAGATACAACCACAAACCTAGGTGCAAAATGCAAAAGCAAAAGAAGTCCAAACATGGGCTTATTCAAATTTAAATAAACTGTATACACACAGTAAATCCTACAGAACATCTTCAAAATGGGTTGAATATAAAGGGCATGTCGTGAAATGGGATAGTATAAGGGGTTACAGTGATTGGTCAAAATTCAACCAAGTTTCAGTGATTGGTTGCATTTGTAGAAAAGAAAAGCCTGCGCAAAATTTACAAATGATAAGTGAATTCCCATTCACAACATCGCAACTTCATGGAGGGACTGATTGGAGATGTCCTTACAGAAATCAAGACATCCCAAGGGGATAACTGGGATGTGTTTTGTTTCACAATTACTCAATTTTCCCCCCTTGACTTTGTATGAAACAAAGTTGGTACGTCAAGTAGAAGACTATTATTTGATTGGGTTTGTTTCACACTGCCAGAATGTTCATTTCGTGCCACAAAGTGAAGCAACAGGCTGATTGTCGTCCTCAGACTTTTGTGGATGTGAAAGACGAGCTGCTTCAAGGCCTCAGAGGAAACATCCGATTCCTCCCACACGCTGGATGCTCAGCTGCAGGGTGGAGACCTCTCAGCCGTCTCCTGTTGGGTGCTCTTTAAAAAAAAAAAAATGGATGCAGTTTTGTTGTTTCATGTCTTTCCTCAGCAACAGCAGCTCAGCTGTCTCCACTCAGATTCTACAAAGTTGACCGGTTAAAACTAAACGTTTCCATCCGTCCGGTTCGAGAGTGAAAACCGACTGCAGCAGACTGAACAGAGCCCAGGCTCTGAAACTTGAAGACCGCAGGACGTTTCTGTGATTTATTGGGTCGCAAATCTTTGTTACGACTCGGCCGAGCCTCGTGTCAGCTACCGGACAACTCAAACCAATCAGAACCCATCATCTCTCGTGTGACCTCGATGATGTCACGGATCTACCGGAGGACGAAGGGAACCATGACTGTAAAGAAAGAGCATACCATCCTGGTTTCCTGCATCCTCATTCAGTCGGACCAGATTCAATTTGTTTGACAGATTGAACCGGAGAATCTCTGAAGGGAGGAAAGAGTTAAAGCTTCTTCTGGCAGTCTGATGGGAGGTGGGCTGGGAGTTTGGGAGGTGTTGGAAGAAGGCGCCCTGTCTCCTCCCCTCCTGCTCCCCCCCTCTGTCTGCCACCTCCTTCTGTTGATAGCCATATTCCCTCATTTCTTCCTGCAGGGGGTACGGTACGGAGCGGAGAAGCGAGACGCTGACAGAGTCTTCACGAGTTCACGTCTGCAGTCAGGAACACGACCCAAACAGCCAGAGGAATGGAGCTCTGCTCTCTACTGCGGTAAGTGGATTTTCCTCTTGTTTTCTTTTTTTCTTTCCCTGCAAGAATTCAGCCTGCAGGGCGTCAGGTTTTACAGCCGTGACAGGCTTCACTTCCACCACAGCAATGCAATATTCCGCAAAGACAATATTGCAGCGTTTCACTGAAAAATCATGTGTTCACCTTCATCTGATGTTGTGCAACTCTTTTTCTTGGCAAAACAATGCAATGAGCCGAGTGTTGAGACTGATGCTTTTCTTTTATTATAAACTAAACATATTTTAGGTTTTAAGGCAAACAAAATAAGATGTCAAAAATCATCATTAGAGGCTTCCCTGAATGTGTATATCAACGGCTTTGCTCTGGATCAATCTAACAAAAAAAAAAAAAAAAAAAGGTAAAACAGCACAAAACCAGAGGCAAGAAAACCTTGGAAAGGAGCAACTTGTATACCTGGAAAGTTCAGTGAGCAAGGATTGTTCAGGCGAGCCGACAGGAACAGAGAAAAACTGACAACCAGCTGAATGGATTTAAAGTGGAGACACGAGCAGCAGGTGAGAAACCAGGTCTGTGTCAGGGCTCTGCGAGGACACCTGCTGGACAGATGGAGAATCACAGACTCAAAATGAAAAAAAAAAATGAAAAAAAAGAAGAAAAGATACCCAAATGATACTCAATTTTTAAAGCACACATGGATCCACCTGGTTGCAAAAAGTGAAACGGTTTTCCCTCAAAGTCATGTCATTATTTATCCAGTCGTTAAGTAACTTAAAGGACATCTAAGATTGGTGGTTGGTGTTTATAATAATTTCTTATGAAAATGTCCTACCTTCATTACTTCTTCCTAATGAGAAAAGGTTTTGCTATTTAGGCATTTTTATGCGAGTTTTCATAAGCAAAATCCAGATAGCAGGATGTGTGTAGTGAATTTGCAACTTTTTATTAAAACACAATAGACAATAAAAATATAGGTGCAGGTTGCAAAGTAAAAACATTTTAACCTCTATTTGTAACACACCTATCAAATAATGGAAGAGTTAATAACGCAAGCCAAAGGTTTACTCTGCTACACTTTATTAATGGGTGCTTTTCTGAAAAGGAATTTAATTTCATTTATAAATAAAACCACAGCGTGTAAAATGTTAAAACAATAAAAGTACCATGTTCACAAATAATGGGGGGAATATACTGCCTGTTGCTTTTAATTAGTCATCACACTTGCAGTAGGGTGCCGATTATTTTTTCATGCAGCAGAGGCTATAAACAGTTTTCTTACACTGAATTTTGCCTCTAAGACAATAATATGGCAGTTTCACTTTATTGCGTTCTTTGTTTAATTAGCTTGACATGTCTGAAATAAAAAGAAGAAAACCCACTGACATTAAATCCAGGAGTATTATTTGTATGGGTTTTTTTTTAACGGCAGTTTTGAATATGATGGTTACAGATCTGCTCTACTAGGTCAACTTTAATTTCTCAAACGGTTATCTGAGTAAGATTTGTGGGTTCTGCTCGTCTTCCTGATTCTAGAAAAGCAGATGTCTTTGTCTGAGTTACATTTACAGATGTTGGTAAAAAATAATATATATATATATATATACTAAAAAAAAGAACTTTAAGGATCATTGGCAAAATTCTCTTTATCTGCTTTAGGAACAACCAGTCTCCAACAGAAGCAGGACCTTCAGGTTAAAGGTGTAAAACTACAGATGAAATTAATCAGCTCGGGCTGCTTGGGATATGATAAACTGACTGTTAAGCCGAGCGCTTCTCCAACCTTGCTTCATGTTCAGCAAAATTCACTTTGTTTTATTAGACTTGGGAAAAAAAACAACACAAAAAACCAACTTCATTTCCCGATCAGCAGCTGCTTGTGTTAACTGATGGCAATGAAGCTTGACGTTCCCTCCATCTGTCTCACATTAAATTTTCATTACCAGCGTCTGACCTCAGAGGCGTAGCTACAAACTGCCACATTAACCCACAGAGATAGATGGATGCCGACGGTTATTAAAAAGAAAAAAGTAGAACAACGTAAACTTACAATGACACTTTGTTAATCAAAGTTAATAACCGGTTTAGTTTTCCACAGAGAGAGAACAGACTTGGGGCCATCTCCTTATATTTGGTGTCTGAACTAATACAAGTGATTTTAGTGAGGGTCTCAAGTATTCACAGGCCACTGTCATTCCTAACCCCCACTGGAGAACACGGTAGGCAATTTGTAAAAACAATGTTTAAACTCAAAATACGTTGTTCAACAACAGTTCCAAACATTATGACCATCAGTCCAAGAAAACCCCTCAAAGAACAGAGAGTAGTTTGTTATGCTAATTTGTTAAGCTAGTAACATTGGAAGCCATTCACCTAGTGTGAATGGAATGGCCGGTGAGATACCAGCTAATATTAGTTATAGTGCTTGGTGTAATACTAGGGTTCAGCCCCGCTATGAAGGCTAACTGAGATTCCGTAAATCTAAAAAATGTATTATTCTCCAACATTGTCTTAGATCAGGGGTCCCCAAACTACGGCCCGCGGGCCAGATCCGGCCCGCCTCCACATTTGGTCCGGCCTCCTGAACAATACCAGAGACCATTAAGATTTTTTTTTTCATATATTGTATTTTCCGGTTTATATGTGGATTTTTCTTCAACCACCAGGGGGCTCTTTAGCAGGAAGTGTGTCCTGTAAACTGTGGGTGTTTTGTTTTGCATGGCATTGCTGCCATCTGTTGGACTTTTGGGGAACTGCTCGACTTTTATGTTATTTAATCAGTGCGGTTGTTTGCTAGCAGTACAGCAGATGAACACACGTGTCTGTTATGAACGCCGCATTCCAGGTCTAGTTCTTCGAAGCAATGCCTGTAAGTAGCAGCTTATACTTCAAAACAAGCCTTTATGTTAACATATGATAAAATAAGTAACTTGTTTATTGAATTAGTTTTGGAAATACCTGCGGGCGATTTGATTATGTGCTACGTCATTGCTAACTAGCAGATTAGTTTTGGTACAAGACACCTTAGCGAGACCATTACAAAGTGAATCATTGAAAATAAAAGAAAGCGCCCATTAAAATGGAATTAGGTTTTGATATGTTAAATATGAGAATGTTGTTGATCAGTTAAATAGTATTGAAGGGAAATGCTATTTAACAGTTTTTTAAAGTAATACTGGGATCATTATGAGAATTTGAGGTATAGATATTAGGATCCAGTAGATGGCAGTAGTGCAACTATAATGAATGCAAGCTACTGTTGAAATCTAAAGAAGAAGAAGAAGGCGGCCATTTTCATTTAGCACATGCTAGTAGCAACACGAAGGATCAGCACTTTTATTGTTACAGTTACCGTTCGGAAACTATCGTAATCAGTTCAGTTAAATCTAAACTTGGCAACTTTTCTTTTTCAACGTAATAAATGTGATATTCAATTGACCTGTTATGACTCAAATTTTGGGTGTCCGCCCCCCAATGTTGCTGCTGCATCGCTGTGGAAAACCTGGAGCGGGAGAGATATCTGCGGCTTATATGTGTATGTTTACTGGTTTAAAAAAAAAAAAAACTTTGGGGTTGTGGCTTATAGTCCGGTTTGGCTCATAGTTAGGAAAATACGGACTATGATCCTTCCTGGATTTTTTCTGTGAAGAACCCAGAGAGGGTTATTTGGTTGTGCTTTCTGGAAAACAATATATTTTTACATTTAGGCACTCCTGCAATCGTCACACTTATTCTGTTACAAACTGACTCCGGCCCCCGACCAGAGAAGGGAAAAGTTATGTGGCCCTCACAGAAAAAAGTTTGGGGACCCCTGTCTTAGATTATCTGACACAAGAGAATACATTAGAAATGTGACAGATATTATAAAACTTATATTACTTGTTATAACATTCATCAGCAAAGTTTACACAGGTGGTAAAGACTATTATTTATGTGTAATTCTTTCACTCTGTCAAAAGTAAGATACCTTCCAAATCTTCCGTTTTTGTTTTGAAGGTTTCATAAAGACACAATGTGAGGAAGAAGAGGGATATATTTTTAAAGAGAGACGGATTCAATGCAGCACAGACGAATCTCGCATCGTATTTTGCACTCAATCTCAGCTGCTGAATCACTCTGAAGCTAGAACTCGTCGGCTGGAAAACAGCCGACAGATAATATATATTAGGCTTTATATATATATATATATATATATATATATATGTATCTAATATATATTATTCAGTATTGATCATTATTAATCTGTCATTATTAATCATTATTTATTTGTGTTTGTATATTTATATAAATATGTATTGATATTACTAAATAATTTATTAAATAAATTATGAACGCCTGGAGCAAGCTAATATAATTGCACCGCAGGTGGTGCAATTATATTAGCTCTAATTATCTTTTTCCCTCAAGTTAGTGCACCACTGTAGGTGCGCAGTAAAGGGCACAATAGCGTCCGCGTTCTCAGTGTTCTGCCAACCGCCATAAAAAGAAGAAATGCTCAGTGTTTGCAGAAGTAAACATGGAGGCTAACGATGGAGCTTAACTTACATATGTTGTACATGAAGTTGTTGCCTGGCTGGAGCCAGCATATATATATATATATATATATATATATATATATATATATATATATATATATATATATATATTATTTTTTATTTTGGCTCTAGTGGCCTTTATTTGATAGTTAATTGACAGGAAAGTAGGTAATGAGAGAAGGGGTAGACATGCAGGAAAGGTCGCCAAGGCCGGGAATCGAACCTGCGACAGCTGCATCGAGGACTAAGGCCTCCATATGTGGGTTGTGCTTAACCCCTGCGCCACCACAGCACACCCAGGAGCCAGCATATTAACAACTTAATCCTCACATAGTCCGTCATGGTTGTTGTTTTTCTTCCCCCTTGCGCGTATCAGGACGGAGAATAGTGACATTTGTCCAGTATCAATGACATTCAGTTCGGATGAATGCGGCCTGAACGTTGGGTCGCATTTGAATCGAATACGTGTCGGATATGGGTCACATTCGAAAAAGAATCCGACCTGTGCTATTCACACTGCCATGAAAAGATCGGATACAGATCGCATTACGTCAAAGAAATTGGAATTGGGTCACTTCAGGCTGCAGTGTGAACTGCAGCTCTGAAGTGTCTGTCAATACTGCAATACTGTCAATACTGCACTTTTTCTGACTAATTTTCACAGTTCACAACACCAATAAAGAATGTGTCATTTAAGTCAGTTTCATCTACCAAGTTTACATGATTCTTCTTCTTTTCTTCTTTCCTCTTCATAAAGCATTGTTTTGCAAAATAATTCTTCATTTAAACACTGCTTATCGTAAGCAAGACATTGTCTCACTTTATGCCGTGACCCACAGCACTTATATATTGTTCATTTTATCTTTAATAATTACTTTTATTTCTGCTTTACTTGGTGGGACATCAAATTCAATTTCTGCTTCTTTAGCCAACTTATCTACTTTTTCCACCCATCCATTTTCTTACACCCTTGTCCCTTAGTGGGGTTGGGAGGGTTGCTGGTACCCATCTCCAGCTGACGGTCCGGACGAGAGGCAGGGTCACCCTGGACAGGTCACCAGTCTGTCGCAGGGCAATACAGAGACACACAGGACAAACAACCATCCACACCTAGGGAGAATTTAGACAGACCAATTAACCTGACAGTCATGTTTTTGGACTGTGGGAGGAAACTGGAGTACCCGGAGAAAACCCACGCAGGCACAGGGAGAACATGCAAACTCCATGCAGAAAGACCGGTGCCGGGAATCGAACCCAGAACCTTCTTGCTGCAAGGCAACAGCTCTACCAACTGCGCCACTGTGCAGCCCTATCTAGTTTTTCATTAGCTACAATTCCTTTATGTGCTGGAACCCAAGTGAATTGAATACTTATATTTTGTTGCTTTATACCATATATCAAATAACAAGCTTCATCTAAAAGATCTTGACGGCTATCAGATTTTCCACTGATAAGACTAGTTAGGCAAGACATTGCCTAACTAGGGCTTTACCTCCGCCACCCATTGCAATGCCAAAAATAATTGCCAACATTTCTGCTGAAAAAATTGATAAAATACCCATTGTTCTTCTTTTTATAAAAACTTTTTGTTTAGGAATCAATCAATCAATCAAATTTTATTTGTATAGCACATTTCAGCAGCAAGGCATTTCAAAGTCCTTCACATAATTAAGATAAAAACAGCATGCTACTCCTGTTTTACCATTTTCCTCTTTAGATGCATCTGTATACATTTGTGTCATACTTTCATACATTATTTCTAAATACTGCTGAATAATTTGATACAAACCTCCACAAGACTGTTCTATTTTTTTGGTTTCTAAATTTACTATTGGCATTTCAAATATCCATGGAGCAATTTTAGATTTACTTACAGTTTTACAGCATGCTATATTATTCATCCCCAAATTATGTGCATGAATATTTCCATCCCATCCAAAACTCCTTATGTTATGACCATACTCCCAACATTCTCTAAATACCTGTTTAGTAATGTGACTCTCCTCATGCCCTTGTAAATTTAACCAATAATTTGTTGACAGTCCAGTGGCATTTCTCCAGTAATAACCTGAAGAGCAGGAATTGGAGATGTTCTAAAAGCCCCACAACATATTCTGAGCGCTTTAGCTTGTATTCTATCTAAATCAACTAACAATGAATTTGCAGGTGACTTGTAAACAATACATCCATCGAACTCAGAACCTTCTTGCTGCACAGCAACAGCTCTACCAACTGCGCCACTGTGCAGCCCCATCTCACTATATTAATACCTTTTTTACATTTATCAATAATCTTCTGTATATGCATCTTAAATGAAACCTTTTCATCAAACTTTACACCCAGATACCTTACAATATTTACCTGCTTTAAATTTTGCCCATATAACCTAAGATCTACTGTAGGATTAACCCTTTTCTTTGAAAAACATATTACTTGTGTCTTCTCAACAGACAAATGAAACCCCCATTCATGTGACCCTGTTTCAACCTTATTAATTGCTGATTGCATTCCATTTTTTAAAAATTAGCTCTTCCACCATCAGCCCCCAAGTGTCAAGCTCTGCTGATACCGCAGTCCTGCTGCCCTCAAGCTTTTCTGCCACCGACAATCAAGCATGAAGCTTGGGCCCTCATGATACTTCTTTATTTCGAAGTACTAAAGTTGAACCCAATACCTCAGTGTGCCTGTTTTATACATTTTTACAAGTGTTTTGGTGAAGCCCCTGACCACAAGTCTGAAAACAGATGGCTGCTCCACTGGCTGGTCTGGTACCGACTGGCTGTCTTCGTGGGTTTGCTGCTCCTGGTTCTGCTGCTCCTCTCTGTCCCTCAGCCTATTGTTCAGCTGTTCAATTTCAAGCTGCAGTTCTGTGCTTATATTCTCCAATGCAGTGTTTTGCTGCTCCAAGGCAAGGCATCTCTCCTGGAGGACGATGCGATTCACCTTCAGGGCATCGTTTTCCTCCTCCAAGATGTTCTTTTCCTGTCTGAGGATTTTGCTTTTCTCCTTCAGGTCGTAGTTTTTCCTCAGCAGATCAATGTAATCATCCTCCATTTCGGTTAATTTCTCCTCCAGTTCGGTCTTTTCCTTCTCCAGGGCAGCGTTTATCTGCTCCAGGACTGTGTTTCTCTGTTCCAGGGGGGCGTTTCTCTGCTCCAGGGGGGCATTTCTGAGCTTCAGAGCAGCGTATCTATTCTCCAGGCCGGCGTTTCTCTTCCCCAGGATGGCGTTTGCCTGCTGCAGGATGGTATTTCTCTGCCCCAGAGTGGTGTTTCTCTGCTCCAGGGCCGTGTATTTCTGCTCCACTTCAGTCAGTCTCTGCTCCAGAGCGTCGTTAGTCTGCACCAGGTTGGCTTTTACCTCCCCCAGAGCGTTGCCTATCTGCTCCTGGGCGATGTTTGTCTGCTCCAGGGCGGTGTTTCTCTGCTCCAGAGCGATCTTTTCCTTCTCCAGGGTCTTGTATTTCTGCTGCACTGTGGTGATTTTCTGCTCCAGGGTGGTATTTTTATGTTCAATCTTGATGTTTTTATTATACTGAGTGATCCTTTTCTGCTCCAGGGTGGTATTTTTATGATCCACGGCATAATTTCTGTGCTCCAGGGTGTAGTTTATCTGCTCCAGGGTGGTGTTTATCTCCTCCAGAGTGTTGTCTATTTGCTCCTGGGCGGTGTTTGTCTGCTCCAGAGCAGTGTTTCTCTGCTCCAGAGCGGTGTTTCTCTGCTCCAGAGCAGTAATTTCCTTCTCTAAGGCGGTGTTTGTCTGATCCAGGGTGGTAATGTCCCCATTTAAACCTGTATTTACTTTGAGCTGAATTTTAAATTCCTCCTCTTTTTCCTGAAGCAGCTTGTTGTTTTCATATGTAGCTTCCTTTTTAATTTTCAGCTCTTCATTGATTTTAATTAAAGTCTGTCTCTCAATAGACACCTTGCTGACTTTTTTCAAGATGCCTACGAGCTTTGCTGTCTCTCTAACTACGTAAGATGATGGCTTACTGCTCTCACTCATTCTTGGTCCGTTAGTTAGAAATTGGTGACAATCCTTGTACTTGCTCTTGACTTTTGCAATGGTTATGACGGTGCAGCTTTGTGATGTCACTCTTGCTCCATAAGAGTGACATCAATTCTCTTTGTGACATCAATTCGCGTGATGTCACAAATTGATGTCACTACCTCAGCAGAAAAACTAGAAAACTGCTGAAGTTTGAATAAAAACAAACTTCAAGGCTGAATGCAGCTGTGCTTAGCTGATGGCCATTGGAGACAGTACAACTGGTGTTGTACTGTCTCCCAAGTGCTGAAATCCGCACTTGGGAGACAGTCGCTCTTGAGGACAATGGACTGGCACAGCAGGACCAACAGTCAAAAGGAAACATTGTGCCCGAAAACAGAAGAAGGGGAAACGGGTGGGCGTGTTGACCCAGCTGATGCCTTGGAAGCCACCAATTCTGACTCTCTTGTCAGAATTGACAAGAGAGTCAGAATTGACTTTCTTGTGTGCCATGTGTGGTGCTGCCTTGCAAATTCAGAACAGGTTAGTTTGCGGTATGGGAGGAAGTGTGGCGTTTGAAGACGGACTTTGTTTTTTAGTTTTTTTAAGCCGTTTCCCAGATGCCATCTTATGGAAAGTGAAGTCTTTTGCCGTCTCCCCACATTGTTGCCCATACCTCATCAGAATCATTAAGTTTAAAATGACCGTCTGACTGCTTTCAACCTCATGGTTTATTGTAAGAAACATATTTCTTTAAGACATACATTAACAAATTATAATTGGATGGAATATGTCAGAATTTGAGTGAGTGATCAAGATATGTCAAAACAAATACTGATGCAATCTGAAGAAAATTTAGCAAATAGTTGAGACATTTATGTTTTTAGCTACTGAAATCAGATTCACCGAACTCATACTTACTTTATTTTGTACCAATACACTTGATTATAGACCAAGATGGATAAGCACACTTTTTATGGGACATTTAAGCACCAAAAATCACATTTACTGTTAACCGGAAGTGCAGCTGCCATAAAAAACTACTCATCTTTAACTGCACGTAAAAAAATAAATAAAAATTTTAAAAAGCTGAAAGCTAACTTTTTGTTTCTGTTTACAGCTAGCTGCTCTCTAATTGGCTGAGCTCTGACCCCTCCCCCCCATCATGGCTCACCTGTTCCTCGCCAGCAAGATCACCATGCCGGACGACCTCTACGCCAAAGGGGGCGGAAGGATCCCGAGGAACGCCGTGAGGATACCGACGTCCATCTCGGCAGAGAGGCTGAGCCGGGAGAAGACCAGGAAGGACAGTGCTGTCGTCGTGACTACACGTATACCGCACGTCAACGAGGTCCAGCTGACGGCGGCGACCGGCGGCGCGGAGATGTCCTGCTACCGCTGCGTGGTGCCGTTTGGCGTGTTTGTCCTCATCGCCGGCGTCGTGGTGACGGCGGTGGCCTACACCTTCAACACCCATGGGTCCACCATCTCCCTGCTCGGACTGGTGCTGCTTTCTGCAGGGCTGGGCCTGCTGGGATCCAGCGCCATCTGCTGGAGACTCCGGCTAAGGAAGAAGAAGGACAAACGAAGGGAGAGTCAAACCGCCCTCATGGTCAGCCAGGGCTACTGCGTGCCCTGATCTCCTTGAAGTTTGGACAATCAAACCTCAAGCTCTTCATTTCATGCTGCAGATATCTTTAATGGTTTATAACTGAATGCACCACACAGACGCCATACTGGGTCACCAGGTTAACAGGCTGTACAGAGCTCATAACCCCCCATCCTTCATGCTCAACAACTGAAGAAGCAAACGGTGCCTCGGTGGACACCTGAAGTTCTGTGAAGGCCAAAAACGAGTTCCCTGAAAGCTGATGAAG
The DNA here is from genome assembly GCF_904066995.2 of Poecilia reticulata. Classification (NCBI taxonomy): domain Eukaryota; kingdom Metazoa; phylum Chordata; class Actinopteri; order Cyprinodontiformes; family Poeciliidae; genus Poecilia; species Poecilia reticulata. Next base: position 17,130,136 of record NC_088848.1, on the reverse strand, counting down.
GAAATGAGACCAGTTGGTCTCTGAACCAGAACTTTTACTGGAGCTAACCAATTTCACGTGACCAAATAGCTTAGAAGTGTTTCTCAACCTTTTTTTGGGCCAGCGCCCCCCTAGCCTTTATCCAGGTCCCTCACCGCCCCCCACCAAAGAATTTGTAGGCTACTTTGCACTGACCATTATTTTATCATTAATATTACTATCACTATTGTAGCTGTTTTGATTTTTATGCTTGTGAGGGTATCGTCATTTTAGCTACCAGTAGCAGGAGAACGGAGCTGCGCCAAGAAGCTAACAGAAGCTAACAAACACTGAATAGAAGAAGAGCTGCCATCAATACAGTTGCAGCCAAGCATGATTTAATGTTACACAATACAGTTTTACCAAGTTGCTCAAAGTCTAAACTGGCATTATTGTGCATTTAAGGTGTAAAGTTTACCTTCGACCAAACGCCCCCGAAAGGCATCTCAGTGGCCCCCTTTTGTAAAAATGTCTGCCAGCGCCCCCTGCCGTCCTCTGAACGCCCCCTGGGGGGCGGTACCGCCCACGTTGAGAACCGCTATAAGGCTTAGAATGTCGGTTCATAAAAAAAAAAAACATAAAAAACTAAAGATTTCTTGGAACTTATGATGAAGCAAGATGATAAAACCACAAAATTTGTAAAAAAAAAAAAAAAAAAAAAAAAAGTAAGTCATTGACCACTGAGGGTGAACGTGCAAAGTTTTCTCTTTTTTTCCTAATTAAGACGTCAGTCTCGTTAAAACAAACATGACAAGAGATCGGTATGATCTGGCTTGGGGGTGTACAGTTTATACATACTATACGTTGATAATAAGCTATACACACGGTTAGAATGGTACTCTATGTATGTTGAGCAGCTTTTTTGTTTCTCTCTGAATTGGGCTCATTTGTGACCTCTGTTCATTCGTCGGAGGTTCCGTCGCACGCCGTTGGAAAATGCATTGTTTAAACCGAGGATGAATTCAGAGAAGTTTCTGAAGACATTTCCTCTCTGCGGTGGGGATTCGCTTCACAGAACCGACATCTAAAAGTTAATGCCACTTTGAGATAAGTGTAAGTGATCTTACACAGAATCATGTAGCATTTCTTCAAACAGGGTGAACGGAAATGGACACTGCTGGTCTTGTTTTTGTTTTTCTGGAAGATTCTAAAGGGTAATAGTTGATAAAGCAGTGAAATGAAAACTAGAACTGAAGATGCAGGTAACTTTTTTTTTTTTTTTTTGCCATAAAAAGATGTGCAGGTGTGTGCAGTGTTTTACTTTATGACTGAATACCTGAGTGTTGAGGTCACAGCTGGGCCCAATTTCTTGCATGCATGCCTGTTTTGTATGACACGTGCACTAAGTTATGTCACACAGATATTCCTTCGTTATAGCTCGATTTTATTTATTCTGTCAGTGACTGGAACTATAACTATTAAAATGAAGATCTGGTGCCAAAACAAACCCGACTCCTGTTTTCCTCTCGCGGATCCGATTTCCAGAGAGCAGGTCGGGAAGGCCGACCGTGAGGTTATATTTAGCCGTCTTCATTTTGCTTTGCATATCCCTGATCAAAAAAAAAAAAAGGGGGTCGGGGGGGGGGGGGGGGGGGCGAGGTTGCGTCACTCGGAGGTGGCGACAGCTAAGCGATTGCAACGCCGAGCTAACTTTATCTCCGCAGTGTCCTGGGGAATGTGGGCAGAGTGGAAGCAGAAAGCATCACCTCAGACTCATTCGACACCTCGGAGGAGGCGCCTCTGCTCTGAAAACAGATGCAGAAAATGCAGCGGCACGACGAGCCCACACACACAGATCGGATTTTTACAGCTCGGGCCTCCTACGATCTGTGGTGGAGCTGCCAGAAAGGCGGGCTTTCCGGATGAGTCACTGGAAAGTTTCCAGTTTCCTAAAGTGCTTGGTATAATTAAAGGTTAACACAAATTTTGTTTTCCTTCCAATCGGGAGGATCGATTTTTACACGTAAGTAAATGCTGCAACCTTCGATGTTTCCAGATCCTCGCTGCACCTCTGGAGGTCATTGGCTCCTGTGTGAAGTGGGGTGTGGGGGGGGAAATCCCAAACTTCCCTTCTCTTCCTGTAACATCGTGACCAGTTGAAGCCACCAGAGGTGTGTCACATTTGCAGTGTCACCCCCCCTCTTCCTTAACTGCTCCCTGTTTCACTGAACCTCATCCCAGGCCGAGAGTCGGGAAAAGAGCCTGGCACGCTAAGAGACCGGAATCGGCAGCGTGGTAAACAGGAAAGATTTTCTACCCAGAAACGCCCTTTGGAAAAAAAAAAAAGAAAAAGAAGGAAGTTATTAATTCCTCTGCAGGCGTGAGACTGTCTTGTCATTGAAGTAGAGGTGAGGTCATCTAAGGGGAAAAAAAGTAAACCTTGACCCAGTTTTAATCTATAGCCCCGGATTCCATCGTTCAGTATAAACATTCAGGGGTTTCTGATGCCAGATTGTGGGAAAAAGAAAAGATGACAATCGCATAAAAAGAATAAGCTAAGCACCAGTGGTGGAGAAAGTACTTGAATAATTTACTTAAGTAAAAGTACAAATACACAGACAAAAATGTACTCAAGTAAAAGTAAAACTACCACATTAACATTTATACTTAAGTAAAAGTAAAAAAGTACTGGCTTTTAAAAATACTTAAGTATTAAAAGTAAAAGTACTTGCTGAATGCATTACTTAATCCAATATTATTCAGTGAACCGATTGTATTTAATTTTAATACATTAGAAATGTGGCATTTTAATGAACAATGCCACAGATAAAGCATGTTTTTATTATGTTTACTCTCTATAACATAGATTAGACTTAGATATTTGATTCTATGCATCATAATTTCAGGGATGGAAACATCTTGTCTCCTGTCCTAACATAACATGAACTTCACTTTTTTTGCCACTAATGGCATTTATTTTAAAGAAATCCAACTGGCAGGGGAGGACATGGGACCAAGGAGCCAGTAGCAGTGTTGTAATCAAGACCACCTACCCAAGACCAGCACCCCGCGGTACGTGAAGCAAAGAAATTACGTTTTACCTCTCAAAATTGCTTCTCAAATTGATCTGAAAGATCCACATTCCCATAAAAAACTAGATATTAAATACTTAGGGCTGAAATAAATTTAATCAGTAAAGATCCGTCCAGAAGAATCGGATCGTTCCTGAATGTCATATCAATGTAGACTTTGGTCACAGCGTTGTCCCATATCTGCGACACCTCAGTCAACACCTCCACACAATAATTCAGCACATCGCAGATGCAACATGTGTCTCTGTACAGCTAGCTTTGATAGCACCACGTTCACGGAGCTTACCTTTCTTTAAGCTTTCCTTCCAAGTGACGCTAAAAGTTGGACAAAGTCCCAACCGTCTGTGAAAGCGAAGCGCTGCTGATTTTACATGTCGCCATATCTTATGATTTATGCAGCGCTATTATATAACTGGCGATTAGACAGAGATCATCTCCCGTTCAGAGGAAACCACTGCGCATGTCTTGGAGCTCCGCGTGCGAGTAAAGGTGGAGCCGATGGGTGACAACAGACACTAAGTCACGTTATTGCTTGGATTTTACGGCGCCACCTTAAGTCCCTGAACTTCACATTTTAACGGAAAAAACGAGCAGCGCGACTTGGATGTAACGAGTAACGCGACAGTTTTGTAGAAATGTAGTCAAGTAGAAAGTACAGATACTTACTGTAAAATGTAGTGGAGTAAAAGTAGAAAGTATCCATTATTAAATATACTTAAGTAAAGTACAGCTACACGAAAATTGTACTAATGTACCACTGCTAAGCACACACCATGCACCTGGGGAGAACATCGAAACTCCACACAGAAAGACGCCAGCTGGGATTGGATCCTTCTTTAGCAGAACAGTCCAAATCAGCCGCTAAATGGGTCAAAAGTTAAAACGTTGAAAGAAATGGACACATTTACAAACACATGAAAGATAATTAAATGAACTAATTGACAAAGTAACAAAACTTACAATTTATTTTAGAAACAGGAAATGTCCTGGCTGGAGGAAAATTACCAGGACATTTTCCGTTAATTGTACAAACATTTCCGTCAACGATTTTCTTATTAATTTTTTTATTTTTTTACCGTGATTTAGAAGTTTCATTTAATCCAAAGCTGACATTTTCTGTATAGTATATCTCCAGGGTACATTATTGTAATTTTTATTTTTTTTGTACAACACATCTCACAAACATTGACATGCAGTAGAAAATACAAGAAAAACACCTGTTAGAAGTCCTTCACACTTTAACAGTGCAATTACCCATTTCTTACAGATTTTATTTTTATTTTTTTGAAAGCGCTGTTGATGGCACTAAGGATTATGAAAGCTGAGATAGCCGTTTATATTGAAATATAGCTTAATCTGACTCATAAATGTTCCGGAAGCTGCACCGATAAGCAGCTCATTAGAGCACTGAGTCTGCAGAGTGTCAGCGTGGGCCGGGGCGAGAGCCAGCTACCTGCCAGGAGCTGGTCCTGACAGCTCCCAGGATCCTTAATAAGGGTGGAAGTCAGTGAAGTTGTCAGATCGGAGGCAGCACAGCTCATTACGGGCTCTTTCCATCCCCGGCGGCAGAGCCAGAATCTTCTCAGCCCTGACTGCACAAGTCGCTACAGGAAATCCTTCTTCTCATTAAATCAATAACATTTGCTAATAGCTTCCAAACAAGTACGTATCATTTGTTTCAAGTAAGGTAAATAACCTATAATAATTTTCAATATACACCTTCAGAATCGTGGCAACAATTGTTTCTTTTTTTTTAAAAAGAAATATAGAACAAGTATGCAGCTCACCAGTTCATTTGGTATTAAAACACAATCTGAGCCATTTTAAAAGAAAAAAAAAACCCAGTTTTTATTTTTATTTTTTAATGAATTATCGTTATGTGGTAGGGGGGTTATAAGTCCTGGTGGTTTGTGTTCAACTCTTGAGTTCAGAAGCATGTTGCATGTTATTGTCAGTTACTTGTCAGACAACTGATTTTCATGTTGCAGTCACCAGAGAGCAGCTTGAAATTGCGTACTTTATACCTTCTTAACTGTTAGACAACATTTACAATTTGTTTAAATTTAAGTTCTTAGGTAAATAAGGTTTTTCTGAGACTGGTAGCTGCTATCTTTACTAAAGATAGCCGCTGTCAGGGTAAGCTAGCTCTATCCCAGCAGAGCAGATAGCCTGGCTAGCTAACTTTAGCTAATTCCAGTTTGCTAGCTTCCAACCCAGTCATAATCTGAAATTAGAAGAATGGCAAAAATGTATTTTATTCTGCACAACAGGCAGCTTTACTTGAAAATTAATACTAAATTTAGTGGTTGTCAACATCTTTGTTTAAATTTCAGTATTTTACCAAACAATCAATATTAAGCATGTAAATAAATGGCATATTTATTATTATCACAACTGCAATGATTAGCATTTTGGCTCTATTTTTCTTGTCTTTCTTTTCGGCTTTAAAAGAAAACTTTTTTGACCACTTTTGATGCCTAGTGGGTGTTGGTTGTTCAAGATTTAATGGAGGGAATCTTTCAGATGGATGTAGATCAATATTTTAATGGGATGTAAAACAATGGTTGGAACTGTTTTCTCTAAGGATTGGGTTGAGAAACAAAAAATTCAAACGAGAGCTTTAGTTGGTGCCTCAGGTTGTAGGATGCACTCAACAGCCCATTAATAAAGAACAGAGGAACATTTGAGCAGGCAGATGGTTTTCAGATATCCTGAAAATTTTCGTCTGCTCCAGTATGACTCTGACTCTGAATTACAGGTGTTTCTGAAATCTTTAATGTGTTCTCTTCTCATACACATCCCAGCATGCCATCATCATCATCAGTGAGCTCATGTCTTGGTTAGGGATCGTTGTGTTGGCGTACGTGGAGTCGAATCTGCTGGTTTCAGTTTCCCCAATCCTGACCCACAAAGACTGAACCTGCTTGTCTGAGCAGGGAAACGACAGTAGACCACAACGGGAATCAAACCGAGCTGCCATTCTCCTCGGACACAATGCGAGCTTCCTGCGTTGAGGCGGTGCAGCCGCACGCTCGCTCCTTATCTGCGGCAGCACCGCAACCAACCATTCTCCCAACAAGTCTTTAAATCCTTCGGCACGTCGACAAGCGAGAGAAGCACTCACGGAGAAAAAGGTTCTCGGGTTTTTGACGGATGAGGGGGAAGTGCCGCTCCCTGGTTAATGGGGGCGTTTGGGGCCCCCCGCGCCATTGTTGTGCTTCTGGTTGGTCTCCTTTTGGAGGCTGGAACCAGCGTCTATCGCAGGATCTCTCCCTGCCACTCCATCCTGCGTCTGCCACTGCTTAGCTAAACAAGCTTGAACTAAAACAAACTTAAGGGCGTGCTCCAGTTTGGAAACCAATTTGTTTCTGAAGTGCAACCTTCCCTCACATCCTGCAAAATTTGCCCATCCATCTCCAGTAATCTGAGCATGCTTCTGTTTGAGGGGCGTCTCGTCATTAAAACCTCGCTGCTCGTAACCCTGGCGGCATCCTGCCAGTAATGTCCTACAGAATCTAAAGGCTTCATGATAAAAAAAATAAAGAAAGAAATAAAAAAAAAAGTCTGTGCACAGGAACATGGGATCACTTGATCTCTAGCCAACAACAGATTTCCAGAATGTCTGCGCAATAAACCAACTTCCTGCATGTCATCTCAAAGTGCATATTCATTTTTATTGAAAGGAAGGATATGAAGCCTTAACCTCCCGTGCCTCATAACCTCTAGAGTTCAAAATCATTTCCTGGCTGAAACATCCTACGTAGGATTAAGAAAACAGGACAATCTCTCGATTTTAGGCAACGGCATGAATCACCGCTCCTCCACGTCATTTCAAAAACAATGAAACCTGAAAGAGAACTGTTAGGGCCGTATAGCTACGCGTCTGGTTTGAAATGGCAATAGCTTTTGTTTTGGAGTCCGAATGAGCAGCAGGATGGTGGGGAATGAATGTTCTGGAGGAGATTCCTTTGACAGATGTTGAAACACATCTGGTGTTAATCAGAGGAAAAGCAAGGCAGTGATATATTTCTATCTAGAAATATAGGTGCGCAATGTTGATTTCTGGCTCGGGATGCATCAGAGTAAATAAAGTTTTTGATCGGTAATGGGTTTTAGCTTTAAAGCAGAACTACCTCCTGAGATTTAATTACCTCTTCTGAGTCCTTCAGCTTTACTCCAAGCATCCACTGGCAAACAGAGAAATCCCGAAGCTGCGAAAAACGGCAACAATTAAACTCATCATGGTGGACTTACTGTTTAAGAAACAGGAATTTCTTAAACAATAAGTCCAAAAAACTTACTGCTTACACCAATGTAAGGACAGACAACCAGGCAATAACAGCCTACTTGTACTTGTACTAAGAATGAAATGATGTCTGAAGTGATGGAGAAAACCTGTAGCTGTCATCTTTTTCCAATCGATGAAGCTCACATTCCTGTCTCCATCTGATTTCCAAGAAAACTTGCTCAAAATGATCAAAGTGTAGATTTGAAGTCCGCAGAAAGTCAACGACCTCTCTGCTGACCCTGGTCTATCAGTTGAAGTTGTCTGCTTGTGAGTTGATTTCAGTTTCAATTGCTTGAGATTTATTTGTCTTTTATTGCCGGTTATGCATCTTAAAGTATTTTCAGTTTTTGTATTCTGTGTTATTGTGCCTTTGTGCTGGAATTTGTAATGGTTTAGACATGACCCAGTCGGCACTGTTTTGAAGGGGATTCAGCGGTTTTAAAGGATGACCTATCACCTTTTGGCAATATGGCGTTTCTTTTTTTTTCTTTTCCATTCATAGTTTTCTTCATATATAGGTTGAATTTAAACAGTTTGTCCCAGTTTTTCCCTCCTTTCGGCTGATGATCCCCAAGTTTTTATTTATTGAGCTTGCTGGCCCATCTGTCTTCTATTCCGTCCGCATCCGTCAGGCAAAAAGAAAATCCTTCCCAGATGGAGAAAGGCAAAAGGCATTAACAAATTAGCCCGATTTCCGACAGGATTTCATCCTCCACATCTGAATTCGGCTGCAGACACATGGCCTCCACCAAAGGACCTACATTTGAAAGTTATGGCAGCTTTCTGAAAAAAGAGAGAAAAATAATCATGACAGTCTGAATATTTATTGACAATATCTTCAGAAGAATCAACTGACTGATTAGTTGTTCAAGTTATATTTTTTGTTGTTGTTGTTTTTTTTGTGTGTTACTGCTGCAATAACATAGAGATCTACATAATAACCTTAAGCTACACCAATATAAAGCTAGATGATGGCTACAACTTTTAGCATAAAAAAACTTCAAAAACTTAAAAATGTACCAAACAGAAACAAACAGAAATAAGGAATAATTTCAAATCACTGTAAGCGTTTGACACTCAAACTTTGTCTTCTTCCTCCAATTTCCTGAAATGTAATAAAATACAGACAATACACGGGGGTTTGATTGTAATGGCTTTTGCCAAAAAAAAAAAAAAGAAAGAATTTAGGTCGTTATTAGGTAACGACATGTTCTTTTGTTTGATTGGGTTTTGATTTCAAAGCCAGCAGAGCATGATTGATTGTTTTCTCTTTGAACCCTTCCAAACAAGTCAATTTTTTTTTTTTTTTTGTATTTTCCTTATTATTTTGTCATGAACTTAAACAGTTAACCTGCTGACTGGAGTCTATAGTATCAAACATAACAACCTGCACGTTCTGAGCTTAATTTGAATTTGCGTGTGTTTTTGACTGAGCCAACACTAAAAACTTGATTTATAAAGATTTTGTTCTCTATATGGCTGCAACTGGGGGTCACTTAAGACACTACATAATATTAGATGGCAGAGTATTGGCTCGACAGCCTGCTAAGTCGATGTAAAAAGAACCCATTAACAAGATGAAATAACACGGTAGCCGCTGTACTTTGAAAATTGCATTTAAAAAAAAAATTTTTTTTGTTATCTGGACCACAGCCAGTTCTGGGGCCTTATTTGCTTTTAATGTAATCAAATTCAAATGTAAAAATAATCTCCAAGAGTGACATAATAAAAAGCGGTTGTTTAATACATATTACATGACTCCTCAAATCCCCTCAGTGACGCTCGTGGCAAGCTGACAGGTGTGCGCCGAAAGCCGTCCATTTTCGCCGGGAGTATAATTTTGATATTGCTCTCTAGTTGGCAAAATCAAAATGGTGGCTTAAGTTATTAAAAGTGAGCAGCTTTCGTCATTGGCCGCTGAAATTCAAGGTTGGAGGAGCAGCGAGGATTAACGTCCTTTAAAGCACAAAGCCTCATCTCCACTCCGGCCTGCTGTCGCTGCCCCCCCCGGCCCCTCCCAGCTCATCCATCTCATTTCATCATCTGATGCAGTCCTCTGCTGTCTTTTGCTCTTTCTCTCTCAATCAGGCCAGCTGTCCATCCACTTTTCTTCATCACTTTCTCGTTTCCTTTTTATTTTTTTGGTCTATTTTTCCATCGTTTCTTACGCCTTTCCTCTCTAGATCTGGGGCGAGATATGAAGCGGCACCATGGGTTTTATGGAGTTCTACCTGGAGATTGACCCCGTCACCCTCAACCTCATCATCCTGGTGGCCAGCTATGTCATCCTCCTCCTGGTCTTCCTCATCTCCTGCATCCTGTACGACTGCCGTGGCAAAGACCCCACCAAGGAGTACGCCCCCGACAACGCGCCGGCGCCGCAGAGCCAGTCGCCCATACGCCTTGTCGTCATGCAGAATTCGCCGACCTCGGGCCGCTCCGAGCCCAACAACACGACGGGACACGCGGAGCCGGCGACGCCGGACCTGAGCCGGGAGAGAGCAGACCGGGAGAGGGAGAAGAGGAGTACCCTGGTCTGAAGATGAGGAGGAGAGAGACGACCATCAAGTGATGTTGTGTCACTTCGTACTGTGGGTTTTCGTTCTTGAACTCCTAGTTTTTCTTTTTCAAAGTTGCTGGAGGATGTTGTTGACCTGCAGAGGAGAGGAGTCCACAGATGGTAAGCAGTTGGGGAAAAAGTCAGTTTGAACCAAAGGAGATCGTGAATCTTTCTAGATCTATTCTAGACTAGGCCAGTTTCTTCTGACAGACTTTAAAGTTTGACTGACTGTTCAACATGTCAATGTAAATTTCAATATAAATAAAACAAATATGCAAAATAATGATAATAAAAAAAAATCAGATATCTCGTAATCTCCCACACCATAAAACGTCTCACATAAAAGTCAGTGTTAAAAACGGCAAATAATACAATTTTGATTTCAAACGCTCAAAAAGCGCTAAGATGTCCTCCAGAATCCACAAACAAGAATCCATAATTTCCCTTACTAACAAATAAAGTACATCTTTAAAATGTATAAACTGGAAGTTTATATTTCAGTTTACTCTTTACAACAATAAGAAGCTCAATTCTGACTTTTAGTCTGACCTAAACCTCTTGGTTTGTCAATTGGTTTGGCAATTGTGTTAACAAACCAAAAGTTAAATGGAAGATGGTTATCATTTTTGCATGTAATAAAAGTGAGAAACAACAAAAATACAGCTCGATATGTATATTTATGTAGACAAAAAAAAAATACTCAAGTTTTGTCCAATAAGCGATATTGGAACCCCAAGCTTATTTTTGGGGGGGACATATGCCTTTCAGGGACTTACAGGGACAGTTTGCAACAGAGTATTTGATTCATGTTGGGGATAAAGACATGAGGGAAAAGGTTGGCTTTGACTCACTGTAAAACAAAAACGACTTGTTTGAATTCGCAATCTGTACATTACCAGGTTGATAGTCAAGCTTCTTCAAGATGAAATCACCAATAAAGTGACGTTCTAACTACAGATTTATTAAACCACATTCTGTTGAGTCATCTTGCGTGTAAATATCCAATTTCTGAAAACACAATTCAGAATGTATTGAGGTGATCTATTCATGTGTACTCTGTCATGCCAGCTGTACTCGTACATTAGCAAATGTATAGAATTCACTCCTCCTACTGTGGTTCTCTGTGTGGCACAGCCATCAAAACTACAGTGGCCGATTAGTCCTTTGCGTCAAATTAAGATTAAAACCTGATCAGTTTCAGGATTACTGGTTTGTTTGAAGGAAGATAAAACGTTCATATGAGGTTTAAATGTAATCTGCAAAAGGTTTATTATGCCGATAAAGACAGGAATGTCTAATAACAAGTCTGAGCAGCTCTTACATAATTAGCTAACGACAAAAAAAATAAAAAAGATATTTTAGTGCTTGTCCAGTCGTGGCATCCATTTGGTTTGGATAAAGGTAGATATAAATAATAAAACATTCAAACGTAAGTTAATGAATGCTTTGGTTTTACTTATTTATTTAAAAATATTGCTCTTGCCACGATGACAATCCATGTAATAAAGCTGCAGCCTTCTTCAGCACTTGACAGAGAACAACACAGAACCGAGGATGGTACCTTGAGGAACTCCACATATAAGTGGAGGGTGGGTGTTAATGTAGCCATGATACACTTATAATTCATTCGGATGTGTGAAAAGACTAATTATTAATTGCCCTCGTGTCTTCCACACATGATCAGTCTATTTTAAATTATTCTAGAAAATTCTACATTTCACAGTCGATTTCACTCACACGTTTTTGTCATTCTTTTTTTTTTTTTTTTTTGACACCCCAAAGTTTCCAGGGCCTTTTTGAAAATTAACTCCAGCTACAGCTACTGTATTATTTTCACAATCCCACAAACGAAAGGGTGGCTTGTTAAAAAGTCTCAGGATAGATACAGATCTATCAAAGGGAATTCTCCAGAGAATACCTGTATGATTGTATTGTTTTGTTATTAGCTGATAGGCAGAGATGTGTGTGTATTTGTACTGAATCAGGCCAACTTACTTTTTAAAAAATATTTTCCTGTTTTAACATTTTTAAATAAATAAAAGCGAGTAGATTTTTTTATCTTATACATGAAACAAATCAAACAGCATCTATTAATAAAAGTGAGATCAATAAAAAAAACAGTAATAATTTATTGGTTAATGTCAAGTTGTCTTAACAAAGACATTTTGAATAATGTCAACTTTGTATTAAAAGTGTCATAATTTACCGAATGACGCTTTATGACAACAGTCATAAATATTCATGAAGGCTTATTCATGTTCACGACAGGTGTTTATGACAGTGTCATGTCTGTCTTATTCACTCCCCTTCAAATAAAGTGTTACCAAAATAAAATAAGGAAACAATATCTTCCTTAGTGCCAAGTATCATTTCTGGGGCATCATGTTTAACCTGGGAAATTCTTCTGGCATTGTCAAAAGGATAAGCAGTATTTCACTTTCTTGTGAACATATAAAAAGGTCACCAAAACCTGTGACCTTTTGCTAGCTCGTTAAGTTAGCAGATCGTTCTAACTTAACGAGCTATTAACCTATCAAGCACTTTGAACTGCCCGTTGCTGAAACGTGCTGTACGAACAAACTTGATTGATTTGATTGATTAATGAAAAACCATAAACATTCCGGCGTTAACAACATGGCAGCTCTGCATAACTTTCGCTTTGGAAGAACAAGCGCTACCAAGAGAATATTGAGCTCAGTTTTGTGAGGACTTTTCCACACAACTCCTGATACCCCAAAGTGACCAGAGTGGGAGAAACATCCGTATCATAAAACCCTGACATCTAAGCCTTTGTTTCTCTGCTGCCTGTAATCCCCTGGCCCGTCCTCACCCTCCTCCGTTCCCCCCTACATCAGCTGGAGTGAGCTGACAACATAAACCCTCCCTGGACAGGGAAATGATGAATGGATGGACGTTTCGAGATCGTCACTCATCCGTTTGACGTATGTCGGACAGAAGAGCTTACCCTCGCAGACTCGTGTTCGTTTGTTAAAGGCTGTATAGACGGGACCGCTAACAGATGTTGGAGTTGAAAGAGTCGTGGCGTGGCGAGGAAAGAACTCAGCTGACGGTGGCAGACGGGGGGGAAATCCTCAAGCTGTAAAGAAAACACTCTGCAGTTTAGGAACCATAAAGATGTTTGAAATAAACTGCCAAAAGAAGAACTGTGTTTATATTAACAATTAATGTTGGCTTTGTGGTGCTATATCGGTGTACCACAATGAAAGCAATCGACTTTTTGCAATTCTGAGAGCAAATTTAAATAATGCCTAGGTAGCTTTGCTGGTTGGCATGGATAAAGCCCTCTACCAAAGCAAAGAAATCTTGCTGGAAATTTAAAGACTGGATGGTGAGCAAAAATAAAACAGTTACGCTGAATACTTCAACCAAGTACATCCAAATCCAACAGAGCTCTCACTCGATGCTGGTTCTTCATCTGTCGTAGGTCCCAGAAAATGTTTTCTTATGTGTCCGAAGAAAAAATTCACACAACGCCACGTGCGTATTAAAATACAAATAGCTCTGGACACAATGTAGATAGATCGCTGTGACCTGAGCTGTCTTTTTAAAACCGTTTGCTTGCATTGAGGCACACATATTATCTACATCTTTGCTGACAGCTTAAATCTTCCACCATGAACAAATTTTGCTTTAACGTGCCAAATAATCTGAAGAGGTGCAGCAGCACTGTCGCTGCACTGTGTGCTGGTAAAAACTGGGCCCAAGCACAAACGGACATTTTCGGCTTATATTTACACTGACATAACTTGCCGGGTTTCTAAAAAGCTACATGCTAAGGCAGACCTTTGTGTTTTTGTCCAGCTAGACAGAAATATTATTTGCAGGATTCATTTATTAAGAGCTTCTTGAGTTCTGAACTTAGAAGAATAAGATCATTCGCTTTAAATACCATTGATCGACTTGTACTGTTGCGCATCTAAATAAATTGCTAATTTCAACAGCTTCATATAAGAGCATAAACATTGAATGTAGGCATAGTTTTACCATTGCAGGTTTGGGGAATATTTCAAGTTGATCTAATGTTGTCATGAAGAGGGATTTTTTGGGGTTGTTTACCCCGTCTTGGTTAGAGTGTGACATGTCAGCAAAATGCCAGATTTCTGAGCTCTCTACTGCAACATGAGTTTTAAGAATGCCAGAATCGAGCCAGAGGCGAATAAATGGGTTGAGGCTTTGTCTGCAAGGTAAAGAAGGAAAGATTAGAAGGGAAGCTCTGGATTCAAAGATCAATCTTCGCCTTAATCTTCAGCTACGGTCACAACACTTGATCTATGGCTGAAAAACAAGCTTGTGACTACAAGCAGTTGACACAAACTTACTCTGTTGGGTGGCTGGGCTCTGCATTAGAGATGATAAGAGTTACCATCATAATCTGGGGAGAGCTCAGAGATGAACTGTTTCTTTTTTGGGGGGTCATGTTTAACTAAAAAGAAACCACTGGGGCAGACTCAGGACTTACTGGAGGGACTTCAGATGTTTTCACACCGCATAGTCTGCGAGACGCGGTTTGACTGGGGATCATAATTGCAGCATTTGTTACATTTTGTGCAGTTCACTTTCACACCGCACTGTGTCCCACATGCCTTCTGATCTGGGTATCTGTAGTATTAGCTACAGAGTGCTGCTAGGTAGGTAGGAGAGGAATGTCTAGGTTACTAGGTTTCCCTCCTGGACCGGTTGCTTAAATAAGCAAAAGATGGATAGATGTTTGAAATATTTTCACAATTTTAAAAGAAGAACATTTCAGGGGAAAGTCCTGAAACCTGACAAGATATAATTTAACTCTTCTTCTTTTTTTTCTAGGGTCTTTACTTCTCCTGCAAATCCCAGAATTCCTTTGCCAGTAGACGCCAGCAGAGGACATTCCCTTCCCTCTGGTATCAGTCCTCCGGGCACAGCACACCAACTTCTGGCCGCTGCAACGCTGGACACCCCAGACTCTGGCCTCGTTTCGTGGAGACACGGAGACATTTCAAACAGCAAGATCTCACTGTTTTCGCCGTTTCCCTCAAATCGACTCCCATCAGGTGTTGCTCTGAATCGAGATGTTTCCAGGAGGAACTGCTGAGCGGTGTCCTGCAGCGAATCTGACTGTTGAGGACTTGGATCAACCAATGAGAGACAAGCTGGCAGAGAATCACGGACATGTGCGAACAGAGGACAGATGGACGTCCAGGAATCTTAAAGAATGCAAATGAAACAAATAGTGAATCTTCCAGAAAACTTACTATGAAGAAGATGCAAATATAGCGATGTAATATCACTAGTTATCTTCTTTTTTTTTCTAAAAGTGACCTGCTTCTAAGGACACACAGCTGCAGAGTTGGACTTGCATTTTTTAATATTTTAACAGAACATATCAATGCATTATAAATACAAGTCTAAATACAGATTAGGCAATTGACAAGTATCCAGTTGGCCCTCATGTCATGAAGCTGTGTCAGTATAGCTCTGGCTTTGGGTTTAGGATCAACTCCTTTATGTAGGGTTCTTGACTGAGATATAAGAGCAAAACATGTGCAGCCAGGCTTTTATTACAACACACACATCACCACAAAGCACCTTTAGTTTAACAGAAGGCCCAAAACAGCAAAACTACTGAGACACACAGCACTTTAATCGAGTCAAACACCAGCTCACATTCTCACAAGGCACCGATTAGCACCGAACATTTTGGATGCAGAACAAACGTTTTCCTAGACAATGTCAAGCTGATGGATACCCTGGTAGTGTCATGGTGGTATTTCTTGAGAGAGAGAGCAGATCCCAGGTGAAGGTGGGGGTAATTGGAGGGATCATTGTGGGAACATGCCGGATGTAACTCAGACTCCTCATCCTGTGGCGACTCTATAGGAAACTGGTGGATTTGTTTTTGACTTAAACTTGATCCGTCTACATTTTCTGATGCGGTTTTGATCAGGCCTCCGGTCTCTTTCTGATGAACGATCCCACCCAAAGTCTTTGGAGAACTCGTGCCACAGACGCCGATACTGGGACAAATCCTCTTACATAAAAAAAATAAATAAAAAAATACACAGCCAACAGACCAAGCCACCAATGACTGAGTCCCATCCATCACATAGCATGAACTGCACAACCATCCACCAACACCACCTCCCCCCTTCATATTTCATGTTTGGGGATTATACGCTGACCAGCACAGAGTATTAGGAGCTCGGGTTGTGTGTTTGTGTTCCCTCTTTGCTGTGTCTCTGTCTGTAGGGGTGGAAATTGGCGGTGGAGGGGTGGCAGGGTGGGGGTGGGGGTGGGAGGGTTTACATAAGCTTCAGGTTGTCAGAGATGGTGTTTTCAGACCTGAGCTGTTAGACGGTCTCACATCCACACAAGCTTAAAAGGTTTCAACTTAATGTTGCTGGGAATGTAGCTTTCAGACGGACACCGTTCTCTTTGGATGGATCAGTCCCAGTGCTGATTAAGCCAGGATTGAAGACATACACCAGAGACAGCAGCAAGAATGACTTTCTAAAGCAGAAATCTTTTGATAAAAAAAGAGGCACAATTAGGCAACAGTCTTAAAAATTCTAATCTCATCCTAATCTCTGAAGAATACGTCATACCGTAGATTTCTGTCAGCTCATAAAAACTAGACTTTTGTTAAGCCTACCTGAAAAAAGATTGATAAAGATCTGGTGCTCACGCATAGTTTCTTTAGGATTCCGGTGGTTTATTATCTTTGAGTTCATTTTCGAAGCACACTGGAACCAAAATTGGATTTCTGCTGGTCTGAATGAAATGGCACAGCGGAGCGGCACGGCGCAAGGACTCAAGGGCGACCAACATCCGTGTTAAATGTGCAACACAGACTTGTTAGCTATCCGTAATATAATCGGGAAATAAAAGTAAATCTTGAGTTAAGAGCAATGCAGCAATCAGGAACCTCAAAACAATCCCACTTAAAAGAAAAAAAGTTTCGTTTTCACTTTTGTCAATTTACCGGAAGTAAAATTTGCTGAGTCAAATCAACGTGTCACTAAGAGTCACAGCATTAAATAAAAGACAACTTAAATGTTTAAATACGCAGAAATTTGCCTTTATATTTTTATTATGAAATTCAGAGGAACAAGTGTAGATGATTGAGTTCTGATGGTCACGTTTGGGTTGTGATCAAATGCTACCGAAATCACTGCTTCAGCTGAAACGGAAATTTACTGTGTTGGTGTTTCTGTATTATTCAAGTATGAAACAATGAACACTGAATGAAAATGAAGTTTTTCATATTGAATGCTCTTTTTATTTCTTGACATAAATCTCAACTAATAAATTCATGGGGTTTTTTTTCATTTGAAGACATTATTTTAACTCATTAGACTGAATGAATATGTCTGTTCCCATAATCAGTAAACGTTAATCTGACGTCATTTTAAATCACTTGTGTTCACCAGTAATTCTATGCTTTCATTTTATTAAACGTTTTGGAACTGGTTAGATTTTCTGTTTTCCTTTTAATGCCTCAGCACATCCAGATGTTGTTCAGAAAATCAACTGCAACAACCTTTAGAAATGGTAATCATCGTTCCCTTGGCATTTCAAGCCTCTTTCCAAGAGCAAGCAAAGCATCTCAACCAAATTCGACTTCTTGGAACAACCTGCCGCTCGTCTTCAGAGTCTCCTAATTTCCTCTGTAAGCCGTTGGTTAAATTATGCCAAACTTTCCAAACATCTCTTCGGTTCTGCCTACAAAACAGTCTCAGACCAAACTAACTGATTCTAGTTCCTGTCATGGTTCAGTCTTGGTGGATTCCTCAACATCCCGAGAGATTTCCTTTCCTCAGAGCGACAGACTTTGGGTCTTACTCTTAGATCTTGTCAAAGTAGCGGAACATCTGAATAACTTGGACTTGCATTATGTTTTCCCCCTGATTATGAAATCTGCAAATGTTTTTTTTTTCTTTAAAGGCTCCAAAAGGCATTCCCAATCTGTGTAAAGCTGTGTCCGTAGGGCTCCCTCTTATAAGAAATAGATCATTGTTGACTCCCTTTGACTTTTCCGTAGAGCTAAATATTGGTCAAGCCAATAAGTGCTATCAAACACTCATCGAGGGTCTCCGCGCATTCTCATAAGTCTTAAAAAGTCTGAAATTAATGTCTCCAAAAGGCCTTAAGATGATTTAAATTCATGGGAAAAAACTGAATTGGCCTTAAATGCATTAAATTTGGTCATTCTCACATAGTTTTTTTTTTTCTCATCAGACTATTTGTCATTCAAAAGGCATCTTCATCTTCATCTTCATTGTGTTCTGTGACTTGGGCTGGTTGAAACTACAGTAGCTGGTTCTGGTACCCATACTAACTACCTAAGCTAGCATGAGAAGCCACAACGCCACTGCGAAGAGCCACAAACAGACCTCAGAAATTTCACATTGTACTATGCTCCATTGCAGTAAAGCAGATTCCCCCATTTTTGATCTTAGATTGTATTCAAGCTGGAATTAAAAAGGTCTTTAAAAGTCTTACATTTAATTTGCTGAAACCTGAAGATAACATGCTGTGCATGAGAGAAACCAACGACTTCACTCTAACATGATCACTAAAAAGAAGTGACCTAGTGAAGTTGAGATTCTCTGGAATCTTTAGCAGCACTTAGCTGACGTAGTTGAAATTCATTAAAATTAATAGAACTGAAGTTTCAACAGCCAAATTAAAGATGTGAATAATTTAGAGCAGCAAGTACACATCAAACAGGTTATCCCAATGATTCTGACGTCAGAGAGCTGACGTCAGATTCTTCCATCCTCTCGGCACAGGCCACGGGGTCTGCAGCAACATTTCTGAAGCCACCTGCCTGCCAGGCCGCGGGCCGCCTCTGAAACCTGCTCTGTGCTCAGAGCGTGACGTCTAAACTCCTAGGATTACACAGAAACACTCTGATCTGCTGCTTTCACTTTCAGTAAGTGGGATTACATAACGACAAAACCAACTTAGTGGCCTTTTTTCTGGTGCTGCCCAGAACCAAAGACCTGATGTTTGTTCCTGCACTCATTCATTCCATGTTTCCAGGCAGAGTGCAGAGGATTATGAGATAATGGAAACTCTTAAGCGCCTGACTCAGAAAGGAGTCGGAGAAAAAACAAACAAAAAACTTTGTCAGCTTTTTCAATTGTTTTCTTTTTCATTTATTTTTAGGTATAGCACAAAGCATTAAAATAAGAAGCTAGCAAAAATGAGGTGAGAATGTGTTGAGGTATGAAGAGTCTTCAGTACAAACCCAGACATCAGGAATGACCTTAGAAAACCTACACCTGCCACCGACCAGTCCGAGAAGGTCCGACATTCTATAGAAAGAAACATTAATCCCAAATGGAAAACGTTTAAGACTACAAGCATCAGTTAGCATCGTGCTTATTCTCATGAAGGAACAATTCTAAGTACAATAAAAAAGGAACAATTGAACTAAGTTTGCAAAGTTGGATCTGAATGAAGCACAAGATTTCTGTACCAATGTCCTTTAAGCCCAAATCAAAACTAGATATGTTTGACCATAATCCAGAAGACCATTAAACCTCAAACCAACTGCATGGTATCTGACACTTTGGGCAAATTTGGCAGCCGTAGAATGACCCCTTGCAGTCAATGAGTGGCCCGTGAACTCTACTGCCAATGTAAAATCACGGTTTTCTACAATCAGATGTGAGGATTGGCCCAAACTGGATGATCAACCAGACAATGATCCCCAAAACTAAATCAAATCTACTCCAGAAATGCTAAGAATAAATTAATAGTAATGTTGCGATAGTCCAGTCCAATCCTCTAGACCTGAATATCAGGAAGTTCGACGCTTTAAAGAGACAGATTAAAGCTGCAGACGAAAGCACAAGCAGCGAGAGGCAAATGTGCAAAGTGAAGCAAGGCCCGCTGACAGGCAAGAGGAGAGCTCTAGCGCCTTCTGGTGGACAGAGGAGGAATGACAGCTTACGTTTACTAGTAATAACAAATACATCATGACGCACAACAAGACTGCACATTCTTTTGTCTGAAGAAAAAATGTCAATGTCAACATATAAAAGTATGTTCTTGCCAAATGTGAGTTGTATTTCTACAGCACAACAGCAACAAAATACCTTTCAGTTTGGCCAAACAATAAGGAAGATAATAAAAGAGTAAATGAAATGCAAAACAAATAAAAGGGTGAGAATTTTAAAAGCCTCTTAGCTTTTCATCATCTGTTCGGCCAACTATTAGTTTTTGAAGCCTTTACTTAGTCCGTTATCTGATCAGTGTGGAGGTGTAGATGTAATATATTCCATAATTTTAAAGATGTCAATGGTTAAGAAAATGTTAAAGAATGTCTATGGATGTAAAAGTTACCCCGCCACCCCCAAGAAAAAAAAAAAACAGTTTGAGTGAAGGACTCTAGAAGTGTGAAGTTATACTAAAATTTGCATAGAGTCCTTTTAATCAGGTAAAAAGTTATGTTGTCATAGAAACAAACATACTTTCAAAATGTAGTCATGGGATCAAAGTGAAGCACTAAGGATGAAACCATTGTGGAAGTAAAAATGAGAAAGAACCTGTAATAAGTCATTAAGGGAGCCAAGTTACCATGGTCATACATTTGCTAAGTGCAACCTAATCCAGGTTTAAATTTCTTTTAAAATTGTATTTTATTTATTTGACTGTAGATTTTTGACTCTAGTTGTCTTTATTTAGCGACCGACTGAGGCACCGAACCCACCAGGTTTCACTTAGCAAGCGGAACAGAGAAAAGGTACATTGTGCACTAAAGACAAACACCAGAGGCAAACAGATGTGCGAGTTGTATTTATTAAAAACCAAAGTTACCATGAGGAAAAAAAAAAAAAGAAAAATAAAAAAAGGTTGAAACTGATGGAGCTTCCAAAAAAACAAAAAAAAAATCCTTTATTTCTGACAGTAAAGTTTTATAAATATTCCTGGAAGATTACTTTAGTTGGAGAGTTGGAATGCAATCTGTTTTCTTCTTATTTATTTATTTCTTTCAGTACTGTCTAGTCATAATGTTTCCACATGATCAAAGGAAGTGCTGCCCCCTTGTGGTCATCAACTCTTTAGGCAAACGCGACCAAAACTTCCAATATGTTCTTTTCCTTTTTTATGCTATTTAAAAATTCCATGCACCACATCACATATTCAAACAAAATTTGTGGTTATTTGAACCAATAGAAAATTAATCTTTGGATAAATTTCGTGTATCAGGACCTAAAAAAAAAAGGAATTGGAATCCAAAAGTGTGGTGATTAGTTAGGATTCAATGAAATTGGTTTTACAAAATTCCTCAAAACTGGATTTTTTTCTAGGACTCTTTTTGAAATGATCGCAAATGAAAAAGACTCAAAAGGAGTTATTGATCCCCTATTTACTCTTTGTAAACATGTTATTTTACCCTCAGTCCCTTCATTTAAAGGGAAGAAAAAGTGTCATTTGAAAATCATCTGAGACAAATTATGGATTAAGAGTTTTATTTTTTATATATATATATTAACCATGAGAAACATAACACAGTTAGAATAAGAAAAGGTGTTAATAACTACCATAGGATGCAGGAGATAAAGAGAAACAACAGTGACAAACCAAAAAAATTTAAAAAAAAAATTAAAAAAGAAGGGAGAAAAAAACGCAGGCGGAGAAAAAACAACCAACAATGCTCTATGTTGGGGGGAAATACATTCTTTTGTGCAGAAACTATACATCCATCTACAGAGAGGCAGCCAGGCCTCTCTGAGAACTGAAGAGAAAGGGGGAGGGGCAGATGGCGTCCTAGCAACCAACCGATGTGGAACCTGAACAAGGAATCTGAGGTATTTCAACGACACTGAGAGGAAAGGAATCGTTTCCGTAATGCCCATGCATTGCCCAGACCGTGTGCGAATGCCATCTTTGTAATATAGTAGTAATACGTAAATGAGAAATAGATATGTTTTTTTTTGTTTGTTTGTTTTTTTACAAAGGTGTTCCAAAATACACAGGTAATATCAGACTGTACGACAAAACAAAAACAAGAATAAATCTGTATAAACATTAAAACCTCGTATTATCAATATATTCTTTAATATTCCATTTTTTGTTTGGTCGTTAGTAAAGAATATCAAGGTGTTCCACAGTATAAGACAACTCCATCCAGTTAAAAACATTATAAATGTACATTCATGGCTCGGCCTGCCACTGGGTTGGGTTTTGTTTCAGAGGAGAGCCTTTAAGAACCCCACGACTCGACTGAACCAAACCAAAACAGCTAACAATTGGAAAATTGTTCATAGTTTTTAATAATTTGCTTCAAGTTGAAACTCGGAATATTTTCTAACTATAGGAAATAGTTTTCTTTATTTAAAATGTACAGGTTTAGGTTCTGTGATGCGCCAAGGTGTCTGCTGGGCTTGTTGGTTCCTAATAGCTAGCTGACAGGGGTTATCCGAGATAGTGATCAGTAGTCAGTGTCTTACCTGCAGGAGAAAAAAATGTTTTCTTTCTTTTTATTTTTATGAATTTTGAGATAGAGAAATAAATTCTCACATTAATGTAAGGTTAACAGTTGCAAAACATCCATCCGTCCATCCATTTTCTTGCACCCTTGTCCCTTAATGGGGTCGGGAGGGTTGCTGGTGCCAATCTCCGGCTAACGTTTCGGGCGAGAGGCGGAGTACACCCTGGACAGGTCGCCAGTCTGTCGTAGGGCAACACAGAGACACACAGGACAAACAACCATGCACACACACACACACACCTAGGGGCAATTTGGAGAGGCCAATTAACCTGACAGTCAGGTTTTTGGACTGTGGGAGGAAACCAGAGTACCCGGAGAAAACCCACGCATGCACAGGGAGAACATGCAAACTCCATGCAGAAAGACCCCAGGCTGGGAATCGAACCCAGAACCTTCTTGCTGCAAGGCAACAGCGCTACCAACTGCGCCACTGTGCAGCCCAGTTGCAAAACAAAACAAAACAAAAAAAAAAACGGTACCACTTACAGCAGATCTTACACTTGCAGAACAGTTAAAACACTTTCATAGCTGTGCTGCTGGATTTCCTCTGCATCGTTTAGCTTGGGACATTTTTGTCAGCTGGACAATGAAAGAAAATGAACAACAGCAACTCCAGAGAAAAGTTATACAATCCATCGGGTGGTACTGAGTCAAACCTACCAATATAAATATTATTTAAAAAGTGTCAAGGCCTTTTCAAATGATCTGTCTATTGATCTAGACGGCTTAAATCTGACCACTCCAGTTTGGTCTGACTACCTACTGAACTTTTTCAATTTATCCATTTAATTTTTGAGAGAAATTTTGTCTCCTGCAAGCAAGGGACGACCTACTGCTTCATTTGAGAAACTAGCCATTTAACTTCAACGACAAACAATTCAAACTTTATATTCACATAGTGAATTAATTTACACTTCGGAAACTAACACAGCAGCAGTTTGAATGACATTTTCAGACTTCTGCTGAGTTAAAAAACAGTTTTTCGCCAACATGATGTACCCACTTATATTTTAGTCTCATTTTAGAAGAATCAAGTCTAGAAATTAAACTAGCGCATGTACAGATCACAATAAAGTTCAATCAGAAAGCAACAAAACACTAAGTTAACCATAATCTCCCCCATTTTTCTGCTGTCGCCCTGCATTTTAGCCAGTCATCAACATATATTCAAATTGTGGTGTCAAAACTGAGGACTGGTAGAAACAATGGACATTTCTCAACTTGTTCAATGCACCATCGCGGTTATGTAGCCACATGTGTACTATAATGCATACATGTTGGCACATCGTAACTGTGAGAACGCTTAGACGTAGTCAGTTTCTGTGGCAGCAGCACAGTTCTGCTGTGGCTGAAAAAAAAGCTCAAGAACTCAGCTGGAATCCTGAAATATATTCACATAGATCATCTGTTCCTGTGTAAACGAGGTGCTGCATGTGCTGAAATACAGCTGCTGACCTAAAAAACAAAAGCCCAGAGTTTAGCACCTAAATAGAATGATGGATTTTAGATGTAGTTTGGTCTCTATGTTGGTGGGTTTTAAAACAGTTTGTAGAATGACATTTATTATTCCCTCATAAGGCCATGGTGACATGTTTGTAGTCTGTGCTGTAGAAACTCCAACCACCCAATATCATGCAAACTCACAACAGGAAATGAAATAAGTTTTTTGACGCATTTATGATCTCAACATTGAACGTTGTCTAAGCTACGCCATTCGTTCTTCGAGGCGCTAATCTGGTTTTGTCAGTGTTTTCATGTCAAAGCCTAAGAACTGTTAAAAAAAAAGAGAAAAAGAAAAAAAATACACCCTCTGTTGACATAAAACTACATTATAGAATTTATTTTAAAACACATTAACAGTTCAGATGGTAATATTTTTGATTCTTTTTGTTAGATAAGTTAGGCAGCTGAGTCACTGATCCTAAGAACTCGTCACGTTTCCTGAACGTTAAATTCTGAGAAGGTTCACACGGGAAAAAAAACACACCAAAAATATTATTCTAGAAAGATAACAGAACCGGTCATTCAGAAAATATCCTGTTCCATCCTAAAGTTTGCACAGAAATGTCTTTCTGTTCAGAGTCAGCTGGTTTTCACAGGGTTTGGTTTCTTTCCAATCCATTCAGGTTTGTCTAGATTTGAAGAAAATGTTTCTTATGACATTTTTTATTTTGAGTTTAAATGACAAAAATCCATCTAGATGAAAAACTTTTTTTTTCTTTTTTTTTTTTAGCTCAGTCAGACCTGCAGCATGGATAAACCTGAACGAGGACTCACCACCAGGGGCCTCTAAAACAAGGTGAGAGAAAGTGCTGAATCTCTTTGGGTTCTAAAGATTTTCCATTTTTTAAAGTGTGTAAATACACACTCCCTGATGAAGTTAAAGCTAATTCGTAAGCTTCCATTATTTTGGGGGTGTAAACAATAAAAAAATAGATCTCTAGCAGGAAATAAATATATATATATATTTCTTTTTTTTCTTTTGCACTCCATATATTTCTTCATGCCATAAACATTGAATCTGGTTGAGGACTTCAGAAACAGCTTAAAGGTTCAGATATAAAGAGGAGAAAGTTTGACTTGGAGAAGGCAGAGCTTATTCATGTACACAGTCTTCAGAGCATAAAATATACATAAAAACAGGTGCAGTATGAAAGCACACCTGCAGGGGGCAGAGTTTGTAGGAGAGACCCAATGTTCTGAAAGTGCTGGGCCGGAGGGTGGTGATGAAGAGGAGCGAAAGCATCCAGGATCAGATCCGTGGTTCAGAAGTCCATGGGAGGAGTCTTTATGGTCAACAGAGAGTCCTAACAAATATATATTTTTATATGAATCTGTGTGTGTGTGTTTGTGTGTGTTGGGGGGGGGGGTGCGTGTGTGTGTGTGTGTGTGTGTGTGTGTGTGCGTGCGTGGGTGTGTGTGTGTGTGTGTGTGTGTGTGTGTGTGTGCGTGCGTGTGTGTGTGTGCATGTGTTTTACTCGACTCAGAGCAGGTAAAAGTCACAGCTCGTGTAAATCTGACGCTTAAAGCAAACAAAGGACAAAGGATGTGCTGCTGGAACAAACAACCCCGTCAGAAAAAACTTCTGCCCGGAGGTTAACTTAACGTCGAGTCGAGTCGGTTAGGATAAGAACTGCATGCACTGAGGTGAGAATCGCTGATGTGTGTGTGTGGGGGGGAGGTTGTGTGTGTGTGTGCGTGTGTGTGTGTGTGTGTGTGTGTGTGTGTGTGTGCGCGTGTGTGTGTGTGTATGTGTGTGTGTGTGAAGCCTGTGTGAATGTCCTCATCACAGCGGCCCGTGCTGGCCCTCGTACTTGGCCAGGATGTTCTTGGCCCGTCCGAGCTCCTTCCTCATGTCGGCCACCTCCTGCCTCAGGGCGGAGTTCTCCTTCTCCAAGAAGGCCGCCCGGATAGCAATCTGGTTTTCCTTAAGTCGCCGGGCGTCGCGGGAACGCTTTGCTGCCATGTTGTTCTTCCTGCGCCGAGCCCAGTATTTGTCATCCTGCTCAAAAAGAAAGAGAAAAAGCAAAAAAAGAAAAACCAAAGTTAAAAATGTGGATATCTGGTGCTCCTTATGAAGTCCACTTATTAATAGTAAAATACAGTTATGAGCTAATATTTGATTTTGTTTATTGGTCAGAATTTGATTTTGAGTTACTTTGCCAACCTTTTAGGCTTCCGTAGTTTCAGACGGGAAGTGATTTTCGTGTGGAAGGGGAATTTAAAAAACAGAGACCTGCAGCTCATTTGTTCCCCAAACACTTAAAAACCTAAGAGCGAGGCAGGCGGTGGGATCACTCTTTTTTAAGCCGCTTAACCTGGAGGACCCGCCTCCCTAAGGGTAGGCTGGCCAATAGGAGGGCTAGATCTAATGATGGACAGACCAAGGACTGTGTGTCCCAGCATGCCGTGCTGCTGTGAGGCTGTAATCAGCTCTGAAGGATGAGTGAGATCTGTTTAAATCACATACTGTGATAAACATCTGGATAAATAATGGAGGGAACAGCAGCCCGCCCTGGACTTTACTGCAGGAAAGTAAAGAAAACAAACAGAAAGTCAAGCTTTGGGTGGATTTAAAAAAATATATCTTTCAGTTTGTTGGTTGTGACAAAAAATCTGAATCAAATATGATCAAACATGGACTCCTGGTTCTTACATTTCTGATAAGACTAACTGATTTTTCAAACTCTATTTTTGACCACCCAACCAGAATCTCTGAACTGTGAGTTGCAGAAATTGACAAAGAAGAGAAGAGAAAAAGAAGAGAGTTTGCTCAACTTTGCAGCAAATTTTTGCTCTCTAATTTGGTACTTTGTGTCTTGAAAAAACCCCCCCAAAAAACAAACAGAAACAAACCCTGACAGAGGACATAAAGTGGGCTGAGCGGACCGGTACCGCCCTCAGGACTGGCTCCAACTTACCTTCAGGTCATCGGGAATGAAAACCTTCCTGGCCTTCTTGATCATCGGCTGAGGCTTCAGCTCCTCGGCAGAGAATTTGCGCTTGCGCGGATCGAAGATCTCCTGACCCGGAACGCTGGACAGGGCCAAGTCCGCCGGGTCAGGTTCGTAGCTGACCGGAACCTGGATGGACTCTGGATCGATGGGGCTGGGGGTGTTTCTTGAGTTCGGGAGGCCTGACAAAGAAGAGAGAGGAAGGCTAAGAAATCATCTCAGTTTTAGCCTTTTTCCACGTTTTACTTTATTCTCCTCTGTTTTACTTTCTCTATTTCTTTACACTGATTCTTTTTTTAAAGACTATTGGCTTTTTAGATCCCTTCATCATTTAGTTTTCAGTACGCTTTTTGCTTAGCTCATCAATCTGTACAAAGGTCTTTTTTTTTCATTCCTATTTTGATTTTTTCCAGTCTGGTTTCTTCCCTATTGTGAGTTCTACTGATTTTGCTTTGTTTAATTTAAGTCTTTATTTGTGACTTTCAGCTCATTATTTGCTTTATTTTGCCATACAACCATTCTGAGGGAGAAACAGTTTTATGTGAGTAATTTCCAAGTTAAAGTTTCAGCTCTGCAAGATTTTATCTAGTGTTTGGTATCAACCACTAGGTGGCGACAAAGTGCTGTTTGTGTCAATCTTGAGCTCTGAGAACCTCGAAATGCTTTTTTTCCTATCAAATGTAAAAGTAAAACAGAATCTTTAAGAGCTTTTCATTCTTACTTTCTTATATTATTGAAGACACCTGTTGCAGTGGACTAACCTAAATATGATAGAAAGTGTAAAAAAAAAACTATAAAGACAAGCAAATGATCTGAAGATCAGTGCAAAGCCGTGGTTAGTTTATCTCATGTTTAAAACAAGCTCCTATATCTTATTTAAAAGCTTCTTCTAAGTTACTTTTGTCTTATTTCAAGTATACAAAGATATTTGCACTAGAAACTAGACAAAAAGATACTGTTTAATTTTGTGTTTTTGTGGTGTAAAATGTACTCACTCGCCAGATACAAGGAGTATTTATTATTTTCTCTGTAATGTACTGGGTACTTTGTCATATTTTGCTACGTCGGTTTATGGTGCTTACATGTTACTCTGTGTAACACAGAAATTAAAAAGTTAGTTATCAAACGTTAGAGGTTACTTTAACAAGTTGTTTACTTGATCTTAAAGGTTACAGTATTTCCTGCATTATAGATGCTATTTTACCAGACTTGTATCTTATTTTCTGGAGTTTACAGCTTGCCATACAGAAAACTTACAGGCTATTTTCTGTTTCCATCTCCAGCTTATCACAGTGTGTCTGCGCCCAATGGAAGTTGTGCGCTCTTGTGTATATCTGTCATCGTTTTAAAAAGTTGACATTCTGGGAAGACACTCTGCTGTGTCTGCTCCGGTCCGTGCCCACATTGTTCGATCTGCTGTTTTTGTGTCTGCAGGATGCCCAGGTCTTATCAAGATAAGTGAGTTATAAGCAGCTGGCAGCGCGGCGAGGCCCCGCTGAATCAGTCAGGTGTGAGTGAGTGATGGGGAGCCGGAGGCTTGAGGTTACATGCGGAGAAGCAGGTGGATGCTTGACAGTCGCTGCTGTTGAAACGTGATGCAGACAGACGGCCCGCCGACACATGTGAGTTTTAGTGCAAAACGTGAGTCGCGTGGCTGGCACTTCCTCATGTTTCCCCCAAAGAGAGCCGAGAGCGAGGCTGCGCCCTTCTCAGAGGTAAAAACGTGTCCACAGGCTCAAATAAATGTGTTCAAAAACGTTGATCGAAGACCTGTCAGGTTTATGTGACTGTTCCTTAAATTTACTTTACACAGGATATTACTTATCTAGTTACTGATATTTCTGATTCTGTATTTCTTAAGCGGTTTTATCCATCCTTCCATCCAACTGTCTTTATTCTAGGTCAGGTCAAGAGGATGACATGAGGAGAAAACCACATGCTTTTCTTGAATAAAGAAACAAATAACCAACAAATCTTAAAAAAAAAAAAACTATTTATCCAGCTATTAGCATTCAAGATGTAATCTCTGCCCATTTGGTCTTGGAAAACTTCTCCATGTCTCTGACCGTGTGAGTCTTTGTCTACAGCCCATTTTCAGCAGCTCCACGGATATTCTGTCAGACTGCCGTAAGTTTTGGTTTCATTTCCCCTTCATGGCATCATTTGGTTACCAATCCTACTTCATCTTCAATTTTCCAACAGACACTTAAGGTTGTGGGTTGAAACCCACTGGTGTTTGAAATTGCTCAAAAATGTGCCTAACTCGACCTCACTTTTTGGAGAAAAATAACCCAAGAGCATGATGCTGCTCTTGGGTTTATGTTGACTGAACATGTATATATGTTGTGTTCCTTTTGCTGTTGGTTTTTTGTGCCAAGATGCCTTTTTGGTATTGTGACCCTAAAACTTCAAGCTTGGTTCCCTCACACCTTTGCACATTTTCCCCCAAAAGGCTTTGGGATTTTTTTTATTTTTTATTTTTTTTAACCAAGTCTGAATGTTTTCAACCAAAATCTGTTGTCCATACACATAAAAAAAAACAGCACAGAACAAGCAAAATTCCTGCAGCTCGTTCAGTACCGCCGTAAATCTCTTTCAAATTACATCTAGTTCTTTCAATTAAGTTGGAGAAAAGTCCAGTTTTCGTAAGGTCACTTGTCCCATATTTCCTAATTATTGATGGCCATCCGTACTTTGCCATGGTATATAAATAAAGCTGTGGGACTGCTTGTTCCCTTCTTCTGACTTTGTACACTGAGATCCTTCTGACCCTTTGTAACCACTCTGTAAATTTTGGCTCTACACAAATGTTGCAAATGTCAAGAAAATCCAGCTGAGGCAGTCAATCTTAAGGTTCACTATAGTTGGTGGCTATGGTAAAAAAATAAACAAATAAAATAAATCTCAAGAAGTCTACGCCAAAAGATGCTTCAATAGGAGTATTAGTTTATTGGTGTATTTATTCCTCCAGCTTTTTAGCTTTTATCCTAATAAATGTTTGATTTTTAGTGAAATTGTGCAGAATGCTTTGTTGTCCAAATAAAAAAAAGTGATAAAGTGCTTTGCAGATGTAGATTTAGTCACAATTTCTCTGTGTGTTGCTTTTGTATCCGCAATAGAAACACGAGAAAAGTGATTTTGCACCTCAATCTGAAAGGAACAAATGTTTTAAACAGTGACAATTCATTCGGTTTGAGCTGCTGGAACCGAAGCTGTCTCCTCACGCCACCCTGTCTGCTCTCGTCTCTGATCCCCACCTGCCTCTCCTCTGCTAGTGTTTTTGGTATTTAATCTGAAACCTGAGGCCAGAGCCTGTGAGGGGAGCAGAAACCATTTAGGAAGGAGCTAAAACACGAGACGGCTGTAAAGGAGAAGGAGGAAACCTTCTCAGCCTCTCCACCTCTCCTGCAGGATGTTTGTGGATCTGACCTGTTCCTGCTTCCTTATCGCTTGTGCCATCCTGTGGCCGTATGGGAATACAAATATGCCAGATTATGCAGTAGATTACGCTGCTATATTTGGCCGGCGGAGCAGCACATTATCTGTGGCCTGAGCTTGACACAAGCACAGTTTGGATCTGCAGTTCTCAGGCTCGTGACGGAAAAATGATTGGAGCCGGTCAGTGGAAAAACACTGGCAGCACCCACTGGATCGAACCTTGAGAAATACCGTAATCAACTTTGGTTTAATGAGCTAGTGCTAGTTCTTGTAGAATATTGTCAAAATATAAAAAATATAATTTTTCTCATTAAAAAGATTTTTCTATCACAAACCTCAATGAAATGTCTTGCTTAATACGCTTTATTTGGTGTCATAGTTATTTAATCTCAATGTGGAACCAAAAATAAGAAGAACTAACCAATCAGATACAGAATTATTTGCATTTTTTTATTCTGATAAATGCATAAAAGTTAGTGATTTAATTTTTTGACAACTTATGTAGCCATAAATTAATTTTTATTCATTATTTGATTAGTATAATGTGCAATTATTTTATTATTTATTCATGTTTTTATAGCAGTTATTTTTTTTTATTGTTTACCAAATAGTATCACATGTGAGAGTTATTTCTTTTTGGCTTGTTTGTAATTATTGCTTAAATGGACAGCTCTGTATAATTTGCGACATTGTTTTTGTGCATGCATTTATCATTTATTTTATAACAAGCCTAAAGTTGAAGAAAGGCTGAGCGAAATTCACTGGTGTCATGAAGTGTCACTGGTAAACAAACTTACCAAGACAAAAAAACTAACTCAGTCAAATTATTTACTTATCTGATATGTAGGGAGAGTTCTAAAAATTAAGCTAGTGAAAATATAATCTTCGAGTACCCTGATAGGTGTAAGTTATTTACTTCTGAAATCACTCTCGTATTGAAGTTTGAAAAGTTTCTTTTTTAGAGCCAATGGAAGTTTCTGTTTTCTCAAAAAGAAAAAGAGAGAGAGGAAAAGAAACTTTTCCAAATATTTGTCCAGGAGGCCTTCAACAAATCAGATCCAGGATCAGAGGAAAAACTATGCCGAGATGTGTATCCTCCACCCCGTTGCAGCATGCGTGTGCATGTGTGTGCGTGTGACTTATTAGTGGATGGGAATGTAAACATTCAGTGGGAAACGTGTGGATGTGAGAGCTGCCGCCCCCTGGCCTACTTCTGCAGAGAACACTATGTTCTTAAAACACTGATCTCATGCAGGGAGGGCAGTCATACACACACCAACTCACGCACACACTCACACACACACACCCCCACACACACACACACACACACACACACACACACACGCACACGCACACACAAGTGTGCGTGTGCGTGCGAAGAGACATGCAGGTCACATGTCTCTTCGTGCTGTTAGGACGGTTTGTTTTCTGAGGATCACTCAGAGCAGAAGGGCTCTGAAAAGAGGATGCTCCCTTTAAGAAAACAAACGCCGGACAGTGAGTGAGCATGAGCGTGCACAAACAGCCGAGGCACATGAGCGTGCATGCATCCAACCAATTGTTGTGTGCATGCGCCTTCTTGCCAGTGGGGGCGCTCTCGAGTCGCTGTGGATCTAACAGGGAGAACAGCTTTTCTGGCTCTGGGCATGCGCGGCTCAGAATAAACAAACAAGCTCTTGCCAGAGTAACATCGTAGCAATTTGTTTCCTCTGTGATCCACAGGTAGGATAAAAGGCAACTTTTATAAACCCATAGAGTCGGCTTCTTTCAAATGTTTGGCAAATATGCAAAGATTAGTTTTGTGGTGTTTCGTGTAACTTGTGTGTGTAATTTGGATAGTTTTGTACTGAGCTTTGGTCTGTGTCTGATGACTTGTTTTTTGTTGTTGGAGCCTTTGGGATTTATTTAAATTGAATAATACGTCAATGTTGTGTTTGTTTTTGGGCCCTGTTACCATATTAGTATTTGTAGTATTTTTATTTCTTATACTGCCAAATGTCCGTATTTACTGTGTGTTGTAGATGGAATTTTTTGTTCAGTTTGGTTATGTTAATTTAGAATTAGATTTTATTCATTTTTTGATATTACGTTATTTTATTTGTGCATTTTGTTTTCTTTAGTTTCTTTGCGTAAACTCCGGATGTTGTTGATTGAATTTGAATTGTATTGTAATAGTATTTTATTCATTTATTTATTTATTTGTTTTTCTTTAATTGAAAATGTGTGTCAGAATAAACAAGCTCTTGCCAGAGTAACATTGTAGCAAATTGTTTCCTCTATGATCCACAGATCTTGGTTGCACAGGATTTCTCTGCCTGTGCGCCACATGATACTGACTCAGATTTCCCCGTAATCTGGTGCCGGTAAGACAATCTATGCAGCTACATCTGCTCAGCTTCTGCTTCTAATAACAACAGGCTCTTATCTGTGAAATCTGATCTTTAAGAAACCCACCTAAGCTCACGCCACGCTTCCCCGTCGCATGACCCCAGCAATGCAGCAGCTGGCCCCTTTCATGAGGATGATCTGAACTTTGTGCTCCAGGTTGATCAGAGCAGACAGTGTTTTCTCGGTCTGATTAACATACAGGTGATATGCTTGATGGAGACATGTGCCAGCAGTAGCACAAAAACTGTTAAAAGATGATGGGAAGTTGGGTTTATGAGGGCTACATATCACCCTGAGTCGGTCGTAACAAACTGGGGGCTCGTCCGGGCTCATCAATAAACCCTCAGTAAACAAATACTGCAGGTGTTTAATAATAAAAATGTCCTTAATATTTAAATTGTTCACATAATTAAACAGCTAAATGTGGTCTGGTAGGGGTGAGCAATTATCATAGTGTTTATCATTTATTATGATAAAAAATTTGATTTATTCTTGTCTTGATAAATTCCAGTAAAAACGGCCCATCTTGTCAGGATTGTTAGTTTCATCCTTTTCTTCACTGTTTATTTAATGAGATTATCATTACATATAAATACATTTAAAAAGTACGTTTAAAAGTGGTTATTGTGTGCGGTTTATTGATGCAAGTCACACTTTTTTATGTGACTGGTGTCCTAGAGAAGTGTATTACAAATGGCTGTGTTTCTTAAGAGCAGTATTTGCATTTGAGGAGCTGGAATTGCTATGTAATCAAAGATAAAAATCAAATTTTGAGTATATAACTATGAATAGATGCAAAGGTAAATAATTCTCATTTTGTAGCTAATTAATGTGATAATTAAAGTTTTTCAGCTTAAAAGTTTCCAATTTACATAACACTTTAATAATCAAATGCTGAAGTGATAGAAAGTACCTCACGGCAGCATATAAGGTATTTAGAAATGTTGAGTTATTTTATACCAAAAATCCTGAATCACTTCTTTGCTGATGATACTGTTCTTGCACCCAAATCTAAGCTCTTTGCATGGATTCTGATGGAGTGTCTTGAATGGTTGAAGTTCAGAGGAACGTGACTCTGAACAAAACTGAAACAAGGTTTTGCTTGGTTAACACAATCAGAGAAAACAGCAAAAACAATATAAGCTATGAAATTAGCAAAACTGCTGCGAATATTCAAAAATGCCACACAGACAAAACCAAAAGCCGGAGTGACTTACCTGCTCTTGCTGGGCTGCTGTGCAGGCAGTTAGGGGAGACGACAGAGGTGGAGGCGTGGCTGCTGAGGTCCATCACCGAGCGCGCCGGAGCGGACGGCACCGGGGTCATGATGGGCGGCTGGCGAGGTGGGATGTGGTGGGCCTGGTGCTGCTCCCGGTGATGGTGAGAGGGACTGGACGGGATGCCGTTCTCTGACAAAAACTCTTCCAGATCCATGTACTCCAGCTGGAAGGTGTCTCCATCATAGGAGAGGGTTTTGTCCCACAGAGTTGGTCCGAGGAAAGCTGACTGGGGGGCACTGTGCTCCTCCTCCAGGTTCTTCTCCTTCTCCTGGTCTTTACTAAAAGCTGCAGGACAGGATAAGAGAATGTTTGTCATTCTAGCCTTAGGGAAACAGGGTTCTGTTGGTACCCTAAATTATTCCAGTTGAATATTTGGGGTGTAGGATCATCCCGTCATTGAATATCACTGGATGTTTGCACCAGCACCATAAAGACTTTATTGTGTCATTTCTATTCTATTAAGGATTTTCATACTCGAATCATGGCCACAAAAGGAAAGGAACTTCTTTATGCTCATCCATCCACCAGAACCTCCATGTGTCCCTTCAATTTTTAAACCAAGATTCTGTACCTCCTCACTACAGCTCCATTTTTAAATCAGCAGATGACTCTGAAAATTAATTACACATAAGATAGCAACTTTGTAAGACTACAAACTAAATTTATGACCTCATTCAGTTAAATTACAAAGCTTGTTGGAGTGTTTCCACAACAATGTTCAAGTTAAACTCAAGTTTGTTTCTACCTTCACTGCAAGGCAATATCATCAAGTCACAAAATTCCATACAAGGTCAAACATGGACATAGTGCAGCTCACGCGCAATACGTCATCAAGTGAGTCAAGCGATGCACCTGGTAGGAGAGGTTTGCACTCCATTTGAATTATCATCTGCAGCCCAATTTGGACCCAATGAGGAGAGCGATGGGGGCTCATCTTCATTGTGGAGCCGATGTTAAAATAATATGGTTTGCTTTGCTGCTAATATGAAATGTGATCTGATTCGTTTTCATGTTTTTATTTTGCACATTTACAATCATAAAAGCTGTCCATGGTTTCAGGTAGGAGTCTTCATCTTTGCTCCTGAAGAGCCACTGACAGGCACCTTTTAAAGACCCCTAAATTATTACTGAAAACATCATTCGGTCATTGGATTCATGCTGGATTAGAGATTTAAAGATAATAGCTCCTCTAACACAGGACTACAGGTAGAAACCCCTGGTTTAAGGTTACCCCTTACTCCCACCAGAAAAAAAGAGACCTTCCCCTTCACTGATCATGTCACTTCATTTCAGCAGCCCACTCAGTGCTGCCCCCATCAGACTTCTGGAAGACAGCGGACATTTTGGAAGAGGACAGGAGCTATATCTGATTTTTATATCGAAATTCCAAACACTTCCTCACTCAAGATTTTCTCTGAGTGTTTTTACTATCCATTTTGAAAATGGGTGGCTGTATAAATATATGCACAATGAATTAGGTACGGAAAACACATTTTTCCACTTGCTGAGAGAGTTTATGGTTTCTTTCAGAGGCCACCGAAGATAAATAAGGACAGCTCTGGACTGTGACTCTGTAAAAGTTGATCTGCTGAGTCAGAAAAAAAAAACGCAGACAGCTATTGATGAAGACAAAATGTCCTTTTGAGCAAACTATGTGCTAACTTTTAATCAGCAAACTGCAGGGTCAGTCCAATAAACTCTGTTACTACAAACCCGTGTACTTATCCATTGATAACATTCACAGAGGACTCTGGTATCAGCAACACTTCTGAAAATCAAACTTGGTCTGAGTTGATCAGGTTTCTGAAACTGCACTTTGATGGAATTATAAGCTGAAACGGTTTGAGTTTTAATCAGTTGCTTAAAGTAAAAAAAACAAACATATATATAGAAATTCAATCCAGTCAAATCTGAATAATATCCAAACAAATAATGTGGAGAGTTGATATATTAATATCTTGCCTCATTTCTTAAGGCAACAAACAATCTGATTATGACTCCTGTCTAAGGGGATTCAACATGCTTTATGTCACATTTTATTCAGATGGTTTAAAATAAATGTTGAGAATTTGCAGAACAAATAAAATTACTAAAATAAACAGATTTAAACAGGAATGACAATAAAAGTAATTTCCACTCAGAAAAATAAAAAAAATATTTCTTTGGGCAGTTTAATGACTTAGCAGATCATCTATTATAAATGACTGATAAATAAAAAGTACCTTTATCAGGTGATTTCAAAAGCATTTTTTCCAAAGTAATTTACACCTGCACTACTGAAAGATTGTTCCTGACCCGCTAGCTGCTGACAGAGGCGGTAAATGTCTGATTTTTATTTATTAATTTTTTTTAAATCATTCTGAGGAACTGTTTCTGTCTTTGCTCATATCTGCAGGAACTAACCTATGCACAGCCTGCACATTAATGCTCTCTGGATGAAAACTTTGTGCGCTTGACGCACGTCTGCGCCGCTCTGCACGAGAAGCGCGCCTCAGAAAGTTCAGGAACAAAAAGATTTACAGTAAACAAAGGCACGCTTTGCATTCCTCTGAGTCCGGAAGATTATCAGAAAGAAGCAGGAAGGCGAGAGTGTCGGGATAAATGAGGAGTTTCCTCCAACTTCACCTTCATGATGCAGCGGTAGCTTCATCGGGTTCTCCAGCAGGGACTTCAGAACTCCGTGCGGGTTCGGCGGCAGAAAAGCGGGATTCAACGGGAGAGCGTGTCGGGACATCTTCTCCATCACGCCTCCGTGCGTCGGACCAACCGGATAAACAGCCTCCGGGAAGAGGAGAGGCGGCAGCGTGTAGCGGAGAGCAGAGAGTGTCGGTGTTTCGAGAGGCAGACTGGCGCTCTGCGGATTTACATGAAAAACGGCCGGAGGAGAGCAGAAATCATGAAAGCTCCTCGGAGTAAAAGTTAGTATTAACGACACGCTCGAGCTGAGGAGCGCGTGCGGCTGCTGCGGGGAGAAGCGCACTGAGCTAGTCCCGACCGCGTGCGTGACAACTGAGCACTGACGTCAAACCGAGAGCCAGGCACCCGCCTCTCTTCTCCTCTCCTCTCCACTCCCCCAGCTCACGCACGCGCGCACGCATGCACGCACACACACACACACACACACACACACACACACACACACACTTCCAGTTCAGCCAGCAGAGGCATTAACTCTTAATTAACCGGAAAAATCACCGCATATTAGCAATAAACCGAAATATAACATAGTTAGCACCGTCCAACCAGAGTTTATTATGAAGGTCTGATAGAGTCCTTGGCTCCAGGCTGTTTACAGTAGCTCCTAATAATACTGACGTTTTAAGTCAGTATTATGCTTCGTATGCTTCGTTAGTATGCTTCGTGCAAATCAAATAAACACCCAACTGGACTGAAATCTGGAGGCCAACACCTCAAATTGGTTATTGTCTTCCGTGAGAGAGCTCTTTCTTTCTGCTAGAAAAATCAGAGCAGCCATTTCTCATATCACTTCTGCGTTCTCGGTAGAACCTGACAGTGCCACCATCCATCATCCTCCCATCTCAGGTTCTCTTGAGAACTGGTCTTGGACCAGTATCAAAGCAATACCAATCGACTGTCACAGTTTGGTTCTGGCTAAACCACAAGTTGACCTTTTTTTTTTATGCTTTTCCTTCCTCTTCCATCACAGGAAGTCCACCTGAAATCTGTCTGCACTGAAAAGTGTAACGATGTCTGGTAACGTTACAGGATGTTCTATATGTTGGTGAATACAGTAAGGTGACTTTTTATTCAGTTTGAACTTCTTTTCCCGCAGCTTCACTCAGGATGTCCAACAGTTTTCTTTATTTCTGCTCGTTCCCCCTCACGCGCTCCAGGCCTGCTCAGAGGAATGCTGGGTCACATGAGTGGGCCGGACTGACCTACTTTCATCCAATCAGAGGCCGCCGTCTGCTGTTCTCCTCCCCGTCTCCTCCATGCAGCCCAGTCACATTGAATCTCATGTGCTCCGGAGCAGGAGCAAAACAAATCCAGCAGCAGGGAGGAGGAGAGAGGTGAAGAGCAGGCAACAGAGAGTTGGGGATGGGGAGGAGAGAAGGAAGGGTAAGCAAAAATGAACAGAAAGATAAAAATATAGAAAAAGGAAAAGAAAAAAATGAAAGAAAAAATGACAAAAGGACTTGATAGAGGATGCTAATTTGAAAAAGCGAATGCAAAGAAGATGGGGAAATGATGGGGAAGGAAGGGGAGGAAAATGAATGAAGGGTTGGTGGAAAAAAGAAAGGAAAATGTGAGAAACCATAGGATGTGATGAGAAAGGAAAAAGTAAAAAATAAAAAATAAAGTGAAAATGTAAAAGAATAAAGATGAGAAGAGGAGAGCACATCAGAGATTTGCCCATCATAATGCTGGAGCTCTTTTATTTATGTGATAAATTTGGCTCTATTCCTCTTTCTCTCCTTCCTTCATTCCTCTGATTGTTTCTCGTCCCTCTTCGCTTTTTTCTTCTGCAACCCAGTTCAAATCGGTCGACGATCCCAGCTACTGTCACCTCATCACGCCCTCTGCAGAGTCCAGTGATCGTTTTCTAACTTCTGTTACCTCCAGCTGTGAGAAAAAAAAAAATCATCTTTCACATTCGTTGCCAGATCTGACACTTTCTGGTGTTTCTCTGTTTATCAGACTTCAGCCCATTTAAACGACTCTTTGTCACACTCAAAATGCTAGACGCTTCCGAAAAGTTGGCTCGACTAAATAAAAAGTCAGGTTGTAAAAAACAGGCGAGGTGATCCAGCATTTTCATTGCGTTTTTTGTTCTACTTGCTTTTCTCGTTTCATTGGGCATTGCATCCATCTTGTGACTCTCTCCGTAATTGCTGTTATCATAGACAGGAGACTCATTGTACAATAATAACATTTAATCCTTTTTTTCTTTTTTCGTCTTTGGGTTCCAGTCAAAACAATTTTTTTTGTGGCCAAAAAAAAAGTGTTGTGTCTTTTTTTTTAATTATTATTATTTTTTAAACACTGTAAATCATGTTGCTTCTGCGTGAACCCAATCCGGCAGACGAAGAGGAGCCCTGAAACATAAAGCACCCTAAACGGCGCGTGTGGTTCTGCGTGCAGCGACGAGTCCGACAAAGCCGTCATTAAACACTCCTTAGCAACAGCGGCAACCGAGGGCCTGCAGTGTTGTGACGACCTTTCTGTAAAGAGGAAAGTAGGGCAGCGGCGACCGGGCCTGTTGCAGCTCTGACTCATTCCTTTAACGCGCTCACTGCCACCTGAAGAGACTTTTCAGTCACTGCACAGAAACCTTTTCAGCCGCCGGCATGCTCATAGTTCCCGTCGGCTCATCCAGACGGATGGAGTTTCAGTAAAAGTAGTTAAAATGTGCTGCTTGACAAAAGGCTTCTGCATGAAGAAAGACGAAAACTGAGTTTGTGGAAGAAAAGATTTTATTTAAAAACAGGAAGTTATGTATACATGTACGCCTTTCTCTTCCTTTCCTTCCAGCTGTTATAATGATTGCAAATTACAGTAAACGTGTGACTTTTATTTGACAGATAATAGAATCAAATTACTCCCTGGGGCAAAGTAATGGGACTTATTTTGTATTGAAGTGAATCACAGATTGGTTGACCATGAAATAATAATCTTGAAACAGATAGAGAAAACAGAAGCTAAATACATTGTAAACATCTTATTAAGTCTTCTTTAGAAACAACTGGAAAACTCTACTGTTTTCTATACTTTTTTCCTCAAGCAAAGTTAGTTTAATCTATACAGATTTGCTCCACGTTCTGCCATCTTTGCATCATGTAAAGATGTTGGTTAAAGTCCTAAGATTTTTCTGATCATTTGTCGTTACATCATCGTTCAATAATATTACTCAAATCTGGCTTTGCAGCAGCTCCCATTAACAGAGGAGTGCCTCAGGGCTAGTGGGAAAGGAACCGGAGCTAGTGTGCGAAGCTGAGAGGTTCCGGCTAGAAATAGTCGGCCTCACCTCGATGCATGGCTCTGGTTCTGGAACCAGTCTCCTTGAGAGGGGCTGAACGTACTTCCACTCTGGAGTTGCCCATGGTGAGAGGCGCCGGGCAGGAGTGGGCATGCTTGTTGCCCCCCATCTTGGCACCTGTACGTTGGGGTTTACCCCAGTGAACGAGAGGGTCGCCTCCCTCCGCCTACGGGTGGGGGGACGGGTTCTGACTGTTGTTTGTGCTTACGGGCCGAACAGCAGTTCAGATTACCCACCCTTCTTGGAGTCCTTAGAGGGGGTACTGGAGAGTGCCCCTCCTGGGGACTCCCTTGTTCTACTGGGGGACTTCAATGCTCACGTGGGCAATGACAGTGAGACCTAGAGGGGCGTGGTTGGGAGGAACGGCCCCCCTGATCTGAACTCGAGTGGTGTTCTGTTGTTGGACTTCTGTGCTCGTCACGGATTGTCCATCACGAACACCATGTTCAAGCATAAGGGTGTCCAGATGTGCACTTGGCACCAGGACACTCTAGGCCGCAGTTCGATGATCGATTTTGTAATCGTTTCATTGGATCTGCGACCGTATGTCTTGGACACTCGGGTGAAGAGAGGTGCGGAGCTGTCCACTGACCACTACCTGGTCATTGAATATCACTGGATATCACTGCACGTTTGGGCAGGCCCAAACGTGCAGTGAGGGTCTGCTGGGAACGTCTGGTGGACTCCCCTGTGAGACGGAGCTTTAACTCCCATCTCCGGCAGAACTTCAAACACGTTCCAGGGGAGGTTGGGGACATTGACTCTGAGTGGACCATGTTCCGTGCCTCCATTGCCGAGGTGGCTTATCAGAGCTGCAGCCGCAAAGTTGTTGGTGCCTGATGCGGCGGCAACCCACGAACTTGTTGGTGGACGCCTTTGGTGAGGGATGCTGTCAAGCTGAAGAAGGAGTCCTATCAGGCCTTTTGGGCCTGTGGGGCTCCAGAAGCAGCTGATGGGTACCGGCGGGTGAAGCGGCATACAGCTCGGGTGGTTGCTGAGGCAAAAACTCGGATGTGGGAGGAGTTTGGAGAGGCCATGGAGAAAGACTTCCGTACGGCTTCGAGGCGATTCTGGTCCACCATCCGGCGTCTCAGGAGGGGGAAGCAGTGCAGCACCAACACTGTTTATAGTGGGGATGTTGTGCTGCTGACCTCAACTCGGGATGTTGTGGGCCGGTGGGCGGAATACTTCGAAGAACTCCCACCAACATGCCTTCTGTTGAGGAAGCTGAGCCTGGGGACTCTGGGTCGGGCTCTCCAATCTCTGGGGATGAGGTCGTCGAGGTGGTCAAAAAGCTCCTCGGTGGCAGGGCCCCGGGGGTGGATGAGATCCACCCGGAGTTCCTTAAGGCTCTGGATGTTGTAGGGTTGTGTTGGCTCACGACTCTGCAATATCGCATGGACATCGGGAGAAGTTCCCCTGGATTGGCAGACTGGGATGGTGGTCCCCCTGTTCAAAAAGGGGGACCGGAGGGTGTGCTCCAATTACAGGGGGGTCACACTCTTTAGCCTCCCTGGTAAGGTCTATTCAGGTGTCCTGGAGAGGAGGGTCCGTCGGATAGTCGAACCTCGTATTCAGGAAGAGCAGTGTGGTTTTCGTCCTGGTCGTGTAACACTGGTCCAGCTCTACACCCTCAGCAGGGTCCTGGAGGGTGCATGGGAGTTCACCCAACCAGTCTACATGTGTTTTGTGGACTTGGAGAAGGTGTTCGACTGTGTCCCCAGGGGGTTTGTGGGGGGTTCTTCGGGAGTATGGGGTACGGGTTGTCAGGTCCCTGTATGACCGGTGTCAGAGTCTGGTCTGCATTGCCGGCAGTAAGTCGGGCTCGTTTCCGATTGGCTTCATCAGATCATGATCTGCAGCTCTCGCTGGAATGGTTCACGGTGTGAAGCGGCCAGGATGAGGAGTTTAAGTATCTGGGGATCTTGTTCACGAATTAAGGAAGAAGGGAGCGGGAGATCGACAGGCGGATTGGGGCAGCGTCTGCCGTGAAGCGGGCGCTGTACCGGTCTGTCGTGGTGAAGAGAGAGCTGAGTCAAAAAGCGAAGCTCTCTATTTACCGGTCGATCTACGTTCCCACCCTCATCTATGGTCATGAGCTTTGGGCCATGACCGAAAGAACAAGATCCCGGATACAAGCGGCCGAAATGGGTTTCCTCCGCAGTGTGGCTGGGCTCTCCCTTAGAGATAGGGTGAGAAGCTCGGTCATCTGGGAGGGACTCAGAGTAGAGCCACTGCTCCTCCACGTCGAGAGGAGCCAGTTGAGGTGGCTCGGGCTTCTGGTCAGGATGCTTCCTGGACGCCTCCCTGGTGAGGTGTTCCGGGCACGTCCCACTGGGAGGAGGCCTCGGGGAAGACCCAGGACACGCTGGAGGGACTATGTCTCTCGGCTGGCCTGGGAACGCCTTGGGATTCCCCCAGAGGAGCTGGAAGAAGTGGCTGGGGAGAGGGAAGTCTGGGCCTCCTTTCTAAAGCTGCTGCCCCCGCGACCCGACTTCGGAATAGCGGCAGAAAATGGATGGATGGATGGATGGATGCCTCAGGGCGGTGTGCACGGACCACTGCTCTTTGCACATTTACACAATCCCACTTGATCCTTTATGAACAATGGTACACCAATGAACCTGAAATTCTGGATGCGGCTCCACAGATGCTTCTCTTGTTCCTCTTCAGATTGAAATAATCACTACCTATTGTTTGAGTTTTGAATAGAATCTGTGAGTAAATCTTGCCTCATCGCAGAGACATCTCCGGACCCGGCCCACGAGTGTTTTGATTCACCCTCTTTCTCAACTACCGCCGCGGTTGGCTCTACCGACTGACATTCACGCAAACGCTTGGGCGTGCACCCAAAACTCACCAAGCACTAACCACTCCCTTCTGTTCTCCGTGTTTACATCTACAATGTTCAACCCTTGAATGCATCTTAAAATAGCAGTTATTCACAGAGGCATTCAGTACAAATGAGTGTTTCTTCTCTTACTCCCGTCACTGACCCAATTAGCGTTTTGGTTGTTTTATATGCCATCATTCCAGATTTTGTGATACCTCAGTAGAGGCTCTACAAAAATGTTTGACGCTTATAGTTTCCAACAGCGTCATGCCTTTTTATTTGCCCAATTTCTCTGTTGTTTTTTTTTCCATTGCCTTCTGTCTTTGTTTCTATGTTTGCTTCCGTAGAAACGGGGTGCTGCCAAAGTTTGTCTTAGCTGGTGAGTGAGATAGATTTACAATCTGAAATATTCTAAAAGATTATAATGTTAATAATTTATCCAGTTTCTTTATGAGGAAAATTTTCAAAATGGAAAAAGAAAAGGGGGGATTTATTGATCTCTAGTGATGAAAGTTTGAAGTGAATTTCTAGCAAAAGAGCTCAGTTACACGGTTTTATGGGTCAGTGTCATTTAGACATAATGACAAACAACATAATCACGTAATCGTCGTATGTTTTACCACAAAGCAGTCGAAGTACCGAGTTACGCAACCAAAGCTGGCCTAAATAAGCCCAGTCAGAGCGCGTGGACCTTGCGTTGCCTCTTAATACTCAGACTTATTCTTAAATCTGGGCTGTAATCAGACCTGTTTGTATAAAAAGGACGTGAACTTTCTCCCAGTATCCATCATCAGGCCAGTTATGGATCACTTTGCGCGGGTCTTTTTAATCCAAGCTGCTCATGGAGCCGATGACTCTCAGCTTCTCCAAATGGAATCGAGGAAAAGAGGCTTTGAATGTTGTGTAACATCACGGCAATGTTGGTTTTGGAAACTGTTTACACACTGCTAAAAAAACAGAAAAGCAGGAGCGGACGTGTGCGTGTTCACAGATGTCAAGCATAGGTCTCTCTTCACAAAAATCATAGATTACCATGAAGGAGTAGATAAAGAAGTCAAGGTTACGACAATTTTATTGAAGTCAGTTTAATAAAAAAAATAATAATTTTATTGATCCCGATAAGAAATTAAATCTTGTTAGTTCATTCAAAATTCTTCTAAGAGTTACTGTAGATGGTGACGGCTGCGGGGTTTAAGGATGTCCTGTAGCGGTCTGTGTTAAGGCGAGTCCGGAGAAGCCTCTGACTGAAGACGTTTTTCTATGACAGTCTCATGAAGAGGATGCTCAGGGTTGTCCATCATTTTCAGGATTTTGCACCATCATCTAATTCACAAAACTGAATATGCTCAAAATAAAGATTTCATTCAATCATGAATTCATCGAAACACTTTCGCTTCCGCTCATCTCCCGTCTTCCTCAACTGCCAGTGATCTGCATCTTAAAATAAGGAAGGAGTCCACTGAGGGTAGTGTCTGTATGTGTGTGTGTGTTTTCTGTTATCTGTGCCTCTGATAACATCATATTTATAGCCACACTTGTGAACACGAAGAAAAATCAATATTTGGAGCCGCTGGCAGGAAGACTATTGGCTCAGCTCCACCTCCAGCCCACACACACACGCATACACACACATAATAAATACAGCCTTACACACCACACACACACCGATGCTCTCGCACAGAAACAAATACGACCTCTTCGCCCAAAGCTAAACGCCAAAATAATCGGATTATGTGACATTTATTTTGTTGCTTCCAGATCTGACGTCAGCAACACAAAACAACAAACGCATCTCATGAAATGGAAACTTTTTTTTATTTTTATTGATCCATCTTCATGACATAATACTTGCTGTAGTTTCATTATAACTACAGAGCCTTCCAGTCCCACTGCTGAATAGAAGGATCACAGAATCCTGACAGGGTTCCATTATCGCTTTCTATAAAGCTTCACAAGATTTCTAAAGCAAAGCGGGGCGTTCGTTTCAGGTTTTTACGAAATGTTAAGTATCAAGAAGAC
The DNA here is from genome assembly GCF_904066995.2 of Poecilia reticulata. Classification (NCBI taxonomy): domain Eukaryota; kingdom Metazoa; phylum Chordata; class Actinopteri; order Cyprinodontiformes; family Poeciliidae; genus Poecilia; species Poecilia reticulata. The sequence goes on along the minus strand of NC_088848.1, from coordinate 17,085,329 downwards.
GCTGCAGTAGTGAAGCAGGGAAACTGTGTTTTTCTATTTTTTTAACGCAGGGATTAATTAGAGACGTACAAACCTGCCTGGGAAACACTTTGAGTGTTGTCAGGTCATTAATCGGAGAGAGAATTAAACGATTTACATAACTGTTTGAAACATAATCAGTGGAAATCATTCAATTTGAATGACAGAAACACTGGTAGTGTTACCTACCGTCTAACATCATTATATTGAAAGGACTTTATATTACATTTGAAAAGGCATTTTGAACATGTATTCAAAAGGATTTTGAGACTCCAAAATGTAGTTTGCAAGCAAAAAACACAAAAACATGTAGATGATGACTGCCTTGCTGATTAAAGACTTTCTTGTGTGCTGGATTATATATCAAATGTACAGGTTATCTTTTTAAAGTGTACTATACCTTCTAAATATATATATTTTTTTATTTAACCAGCAATTTGTAACTTAAAACTGAGCATTTTGAAATGTTAATTCAAATAATACGATTTTTCCCGTTTCATCATCAAACTTCAGACTCCACTGGGGCCCTGAAGCACTATTCAGAAACAGAAATGCCTGGGCTTCCTGAACAACTTTCCTCTACTGGGAGTAAAATCTACAAGTTCTTAAAGATAAAAGAGCAAGAGAGAGAGAGAGAGAGAGAGAGAGAGAGAGAGAGAGAGAGGAATGAGAGCTGAAGCCTTCTGAAGAGCAGCCAACAAATGACAACTAAAATCAAGAGTAGAGGGGAGAAAGAAAGCAACACAGATGAAATCCTTCCTTAAAAAATACTTTTTTTCTCTCCCCCACTTGAATCAGATTCCAAGGAATCTGATTCAAGATTCCTTGGAATAAAAGCAGAGCTCGACAAACAGCATGTCCTCGACAAAAGCAGTTTGCTCGAGAGTGGAAACACGACAGAGTCTGAAGTAATTCCAGCAGGTGTCTTCTCTGTTGCCTTTTGACCTCCTTCTTTTCTAAGTGATTATTCGGTTTTGCACTACATACAAAAACAAAACATTATAGTAATATTTTTGTCTTTATTTAAAATAATATTTCGCTATGTTGTGGCTGTAAAGTGCAGAGAAAAAGGAGTGGAGAAAATGCAAAACATAAATGAAACGCAAGTCCAAACTTTCTGAAAAATCTTCTTTGGCAGTCAAACAGAATCAACCGAGGAAATATATATAAAAAAAGAGGAAATGGCTGAATGGAATGAATAAATTAGCATAGACACAAGAAATCTATTGTTATTAAGCGGAACATGTACCCAAAAGGTGACAAAGACACTCTAAAGCATGCATTATATGTTAAAGGGAACCTGTAGTTCACAGGAAAAAGGCTTTCAAAATAAATCAGGAAGTGCAAACTTCCCTGACGAGGACAGTGAGCGCTGCAACTCAGATCAGAGCAAGAAAAACAAAAAGTGAAATCGAAAACCACGATGAAAGAATCTGGACATCCTATGCCTTCGTGTTGCTTGCAGTATTGGTTATTTTTGCTTGTGACAAGTCTGACATTTTTGTTTTGTAGCAAGTCTATTTCACATCACAGTGTAATCTCATGTTTTGCTTTGCAGATGCTCGATCCACACCAGAGATGCTGGAAAGTTATTTTTTGCCCCCCCCCCACCAAATCTAAGTCAAATCTCAAGTCTCACCCCAATTCAGTCACCTGTCAGAAAGAAACACTCTCTCGATGAATGAATGGATGTCACTGGTTGATAACACTGGGTTATAAACAGTATCTTTTTTTTTCTCCAACTGAATTAGGACTATTTTGCACCGCTGAATCCAAAAAATGACGTCCATTTTTCTCAACCAGGTCAGGTTTTTATTCTAATATGGTTTCGAGAAATCTGATCTTCTGATTAAATTGATTACGCTTTTGTGACATGATGAGTTCATTTCCTTTAATATTCCCTTTCCATAAAAAATAAAATAAAAAAGGCTTTATGAGACAAAAAATGGCTTTCTAACAGTGTATTAATTAAATGTTACAAACTTTGATTTCTGTAAATTGAATAATAAACACTGATAAGGGTAAGTACATGTGAATTGAACATTACATCATTGATCCCAGATTCTGAGGAAACCGGTCCAGATGTGAGAACAGATAACGCATTTCTGGCGCTCATATTGCATCCATTTTTGGTGATTTTTGGATTCAGCTCATCAAAATGACTCTGAAACAGTTGGAAAACCTCAGACTATTTTTTGGCCGCTGACCCCAGTGTAATCAAGCAGGTCCTTGATCCTCTTTTGATTTCCAAAAAAAGCTATTTTACAGGTCTCTTGAACAATGCGTCTACATTTGGATCAAATTTGGCTTAAAAAAAAATTCACCTTACGTTTAAAAAAAACCCCCAAAGGATTATGAGCAGCTGCATTCTGCAGGGAGAACGCCTAGAAGAATTCAGTAATGATGGAGATGACAGGATGGATGACTGAGCTCCTACATGTTGGTCTCGAGAGCTGGACTCTGCTGCGTCTCTGTCTCCTCTCCGTTGGATTCGGGCGCCGGCGACGAGGCCTCCTCCTTTGGAGGCGGCTCGGTGGCAGTGGCGGCTTCAGGTAGGCTCCATGATGTCGTCTGGGTCATGTGACTGCCCCGATTAATAAAGCAGATGGTTTCTAGGTTAATAAATACTGTTTTTGATACTCCAGACAAGTTGAAGTTACGAGTGGGAAGGGGATTTTATCCGGTTCTGCTTCCTGAGCTTTATGACACTCAATCAAAAATCCAAACACAGATCTGCATCAGCAGCGGCAGCATTAATGTGATGTTTCTCTGGAGTCTTAATGGTTTCACTTTCTGGCTTCCAGCAAATTTAGTAAGATTCAGTGTTTTAATGTTCTCAGTTACAGATCATCTTCCTTTTTTCTGAGAACTGTGGAATCCCATCTGGAGTTAAATCCACAGAGCGTGATTCATCCTACATCTCCGCTCTTAATCCGGTCCAATCCGAACAGGTTTAAAAATCAGATCCTGCTCTGTCAAGGTCTGATTATACAAGAACCAGCAGGAAATTAAGGAAAGTTGTTGGACAATGCCTGCCATAAATAGACAGGAGGTGTTTTTAACCTAAATGAAGAAGAATTGCTGTGTTTTTGTTTTTTCTTCCTTTCTTTTTAGGAACCCGATGTTGGGATCTTACTTGACAAAGTACATGACTCCTTCTGTGGTGTAGGCCTGCTCCCAGCCATAAGGCGGACCTGGCAGGGAGACAATAAAACATCTTGATAATTATTTTTGTTTCAAAGTACTTACACCTTTAGGGTGTTTCCACATTTTGCTGTGTTCCAACTTCTTCTATGCCAACATGTTCAATGGATGAAAACGAAATGCTCAGAGGACACAAAACAACAATGCTTCTAAAATAGTCAGAGATAAAATACTTTAAAGACAATCTCAAAGAACAAAGTTAAACCAATGTAAGGGCAAAAATATGAAAAGCATACGGGAAACCGAAAGAAAACAAACAAAAAAACTAGGATAGGTAATAAATGACCATGACACAAACGGGAAGAAGTGACAGAAAAACAGGAGCGTGGATAATGAGGGTGTGGTTGCTGGATGAGAAACGGGCGTGCTGATTGGATGGAATGAATCACAATGGAAATAAATGGTTTTTGCAACAAAAGCATTACAAACTCAACTTTTTACTTCCTGGGGGTTGCCTCAAACAAATGACATCAAGAATGCAAGCAATGTATTTTCAGCATGAATACAATCATTAATAAAAAAAATTTATTTTTTGAAATTTTAAGTTTCAATGTCATTTTTATCATAATGTGACACGTGCACACAGCTTCAGAAAACAAGCTAAAGAAATAATAATTTAAAAAAATAAATAAATAAAATAAATAAAGAGCTCCGGTTTGATTTTTCAGTCTCTCTCCTTTATTTTTGTTTGATAAACTGCTGAATTTAAGTTCCTCCTTATCGGCAGTTCAAATGACTGAGACTGCAGCCGCTGAAATACATGAATGAATGCATGCGAACTCTTCTCTCATCATTTCTTCATGCTGCATGTGAGAACGTGAACGAGCTGTCTCAGAATTCATGTCATTTTTTATCACTCGGAGTCTTTTTTTTTTTTCAGTCCCTTCTGTCTCAAGTTTTCCAGGAACTCCATCGCCTCCCTGCATCTACGAACAGCAGCTGACACGTAAGTACACAGAAGCAACAATGAAGTTCTCAACACCGGAAAAAAAAAAAAAAAAAAAAAGATGGCGGTGCAGCTGGCCTTGTTTTGCTCTGAATACTAACCATCATACGTTTCACTGGCGAGGCAGAGGGACCTGAGGCGGTTGGTAATGGCGGGTCACACAAACAGCTAATATGCTAACACCTTTTTAAATCCGTTTCCCCCCCAACAATCATCCTCGAATGGATCCTCCATACGTCTTGAAGGAGTTAAGAGTTATCCACTACTTTAGGGGTGTCAAACTTATTTTATTTTCGGTCTAAATTAAGTTAATTCTGTCCTCAAGGGGCCAATTGTGACAGTATATAACTATCTATTAAACTGTTAAAATATTGTAGCGTTCTCTACATTCACTGCTTAAAAGTTAATATTTAAAATACTTTTACATTGATGTAGTTTGGCACTATACAAATAAATACTCATTTGATTTTGGAATAATACTTAAGCAAACAAAGTTGCTCTCTTTAAGTTCTCGTTCTGTGGCCATTTAGTGTCTAGAGGGCCCGAGAAATAGCTTCGAGTTTGACACTTGATGCTCTACATGGTCTGAAAAAAGACGTGGGATTAATACAACAATGATATGTGTTTAATAAAGCAGAATGTTAAGCTGCTGTGTAAAATTGTTGTTCTCACACGTTTGTTTTTGATTTCAAGTAAAGCAGCTATGCAAGAGAATAACTTCAGATGTTTTGTCTGAGGCTTGCTGCGTTTGTTGACCCAGCACCGGTTCCTCCCTTAAGCTGTTTTTCTTAGTCATTCAGTTTCATATGTCAGGTTGACTGAAACTCCCTGTGTCTAAAAAACGACTCCAGAATCCCTTAAGAAATAATGAAAAGCCAATAATAAACGATGCAGAAATCATTTCTGGATTCATGGTGTTGAGCAGAACAGTTGTAAAAAAAAAAAAACAAAAGGGACTGAATAATAGTTTCACTGCAGATTTAAAAGTGGATTTCTGCTCCGAACATTTTAGGGTACAACATTCCTTTACCCGTTTCTACAGGAATGACTTCACTTAGAGATGATCATTTATTATTAATGCGGCAGACAGCAGAGTTCAGCAGGTTCGTCCAGTTTACATACAGTGACTTAATGCGTTACACCTTCTGTTGAGTATCAGGCAAATCTGCTGATTTAAAAAGCTGTCAGTGACCACGCTGCTACTCCAGCTCTCTGTCTTCTTTTCAGTTTTTACTCCCTTTTTTTTTTTCCTGGTTTGAAATACTGACCAATTTCACTTTTCCCCCCTCCTTTCAGTGAAGCTCTAAATACAGACAATAGCTATTCTCTGCCGTAAAAGCTAATTGTGACTTTAAAATAAATGAGCAGAAGCAGCTGGAAGTTGTTAAATTATTCCAGATGTGCTTAAAATTATGTTCTATATTTTGTCTGTAACAGATTCCTGATGATTTTTTATAAATTTTTTTTAAAAAGCTGTACATAGATTCCATCTCGTGGATTTCGCTCGGATCGGTCGGACTTCACCTAAAATGTTATTTTTGAGCGTTGCTGGGGAAGACGTGGGCGTCCTGCCGTTGTCTTAGTCCCACAGACGTCCTTCGGCGTTCGTGGATAAATCGGGAGAAAGGAAGGACTGTGAGACCGAGCACGACTCGCGCAGAAAGTAGGTCAGCCTTTGCAGCTCACATTCAGACACCGACACATTTTGTCGACGATGGTTTTAGACAGAGGTGCACATTTGGAAAGCAGGACGTTTCAGCAACAGGTGCGAAGTTGGGCCTTGACTTCCTACCGGTCGTTACATGACGACTTTAAAATCCGTTTACGATTTTAAAAACATAATAAAATAGGCAAGTAACACCACAACCAGCATTAAGAGAGATACCCTGCAACTGATCCTGACACCATAAGGAGAACCTAAGAGAAGGGAGTGGATACTTTTGTTTTTTCTTCATTGATGATAAAGAAAAATAAGCAGTCAGTCATTGTGAATTTTTCCCCATAGAGGAAAGTATATGTGCTACAATACTCAGCATGGTCTGTGCTGCAGATTACATTTCCCTTGTTGCCTGGAAACAGGTTGGGCTTTAGAATCTTAAGGCTGCTGGCAGGACTTCTTTATCCTTCAGCAGTTTCTACCGGTTTAATTGTCGTAGCGCTATTGAGGTGTTTTCACCGGTTATCCTTACAGGCTAACATAATTTACACACTCTTAAGCGACTAAAAGGAAGTTTAGTCTCCTATTTACATAATTTGCCATTTTTTTTCTTCCTAAATGAAGACTGGGATTGGGAGACAGAAGCACTGACTGTGCTCTTTCCACTGTGGCCATCGCCCAATTCAGATCAACTTGTTAGTCTTCTTGGTCGCAGCAGGAAGTCACATTTTCACAACAACTGGGCAATTAACAGGAAGCAAAATATTCAGCAGGATCCACAGAAGAACGAGACGGGGAAAAATATTGCCATGACAACCTGTCATCCATCTGTAGCTCTGTCCTCGGAAACACATTTCAGGTGCGGCAAACTCGTTCACTCCAGACTTCTCAATGCAGATAGTTCAAAAGAAAAAAACAACAACAATGTCCCAGCTTCTGCTTAGTAGCTTAAATAACACTCTCTCCAATATTACGTAACCCTGACCAACTTGTGTTACCTGTAAGCTTTCCGATGTCATAAGCTTCAGATCTGTCTGATAGGTCTGGTTATCTCGTCGGATCGAGTTTAGAATGAGGATCTGAGTTCTGAAACAACTCAAGCTGTTTGGTTTTGGCTCCTTCCTTCCAGTGCAAAATTTTGTTCAATTTGGTTTATTTGAATTTAAATCTCAACTATTCCCTCGCAGCTTTAGTTGTTGTCTCTTATATAAAAGGGCGTTGCTTCTAATTGTTTCAAAAATAAAGTACAGGACATTACGCCACAGGACAAAAACGGATCGTAGTCTTTTAATTGGTCGGACTTAACTCGACCAGGAAGTGACTCTCTCTCTGTGACGCTAAGGTTAGCGTCCATCTCTTCTCACCAGTGCATCGGTGAAGCATCTGCCGAGGAAATTTATTATTCCAAGCTCTGTTCCTGACAAGTATGCTTTTCCTTTTCAGCTCATGCAAGGCAATGCATCTTCTTAAGCTCACTTATAAACACCCCCATCTGCCACAGAACCCAGAAAATTTCCGTGCAAATCAAACAGCAGTTTTTCTTCTACGTAGTGTTTTATGACCAACCTCATGATGAATCCAGGAATTCCTCTATAAAACTTGCTAAATATGTTCTTTTAAAATAGTTTTAATGCAGTTTTACAGTTGGTTACAGACATAAACAAAGTTGTCATCAACGTTTCATTGGAGAAGCACACGGGACCGATGTACAGCAGAATCCGCGCCACGGACAGCAACAACCTACAGCTCCGGTTCAAATGAGGCTCGAAGGCCATCGACGCTCGGGCACGCCACGTCTCCTTCACCGTTTCGACTAATTCTGAGATCGTGTTTGTAGAAAAGTCGTATTGTGCTCAACAGAAGATGCTCAGTCCAATTTATTTCCTCTTGTTTCAGTTTGAGATAACGGTCAAAGGTGTTAATCAAGAAGTGCTGGGTTAGATTTTAGTGGCACTTGATGAAAATGTTGAACAATTTTGGAGTTATTTTAATATACTTCTATGTGTTTTGAAAATCTGAGGCAGTGAAAATGTCTATTTTGTAGATTCGGAATTGACAAGACATTAACATTTTTGAGATGTGCCACGATTTCCTGCTGGGTTCAAGATGTGTTTTAATCAAATATTATCACTATCAGTATGTCACATCAAACACCTCATTGACACTTAATGGCCATCTGAGTTGATTGGTCACAATAACTCTAGACAAGTTAACAGTCGGAGCTGATTTGGAGCCACAGGTCTTTGGAGAACTGTCAGTTGGGAGAAAAAAGATAGAAATGGCACATAATAGTCTTAGAAAAGTAAGTAAAAAGACCCACACTTGTTCTGATTCGATGTATTCACATACCTCTGTAGCAAATATTCTGATTTCAACTCATCTTTCTACATTTTTGGCCATTTCGACTCAGAAGAAGCCCAGATCTACGGGTTATTAATGACCTGAAGAACCAGGAGAAGTTTTTTTTTGTTTTTCAAATCAAAATATTTATTTCATCTGATTGTATCAATCACAGCCCAGCTGGTCAAACAGAGCAAGCAGCTTCACAAAGCTGGTTACAAAGAACAACTCATGGTCCATTGACCTTGAATCTGAAGATTTACTCTGAAAAGGAAAAAACTGCTGATAATTCCAGATGGGACGGAAGCGTTCCCACCGCCGTCACGGCTTCCCTCCCTCCCCGGCATCTGTGGGTACATCAGGCGAGCTGGGGTTTCTCCTCGTGTGCCGCTTCACGGTATTGCTTCGTCTTCTTCGGCTAATCTACTGCACTAACACGAGCGTTCAACCTCTAAGATACAAAGCTAAACAACTGAGCAGATTAACAGTGACAGAAAGTTACAGAGACTTGGATCCTACGCGTGTGGGTTCTGGACGGAGTATGGCAACCGTTCTTTTTTATTATTTTTATTTTTTAAACTGTGATGCTGAGGTTTCTGATCTCTACGGGTCGGTGAAGGTGCTTACCGATAAGAAAAGATGGGTCAGAGTTAGAGGACCACACCAACGTTGCCGGAGTTCCACCGACTGATCGCTGCAAAATCAGATCAGGGGGTCAAACTTTGAAACATTCATGTTGTCCATCAGGTTGGGGTTTTTTTTCTGCAAGAATGTTCTTGCGCAGCTTTTTTTGTTCTGTTTTGTTTTGTTTGTTGGTTGGTTAAAATGTTGATATGCAGAAACACAGCTGTAGACTAGCACGTGTCATGCAGGTTTGCCGCATGGAATTCCAGTAGCAGGAGGCGAGAAGGTGAGGAGCGGCAGCGAGGAGAGAACGAGGCCGCCGACGTCCAGTGTCCTGCGGGAGGTGCTCCTCTAGAAGGTCAGCACTGAAATGGGGTGGGGAGGGGGAGGACAGTCACTCACGGTGGCAGCCTTCAGCTTCGTCCGGTGGGAGCGGCATGCGGGGCGGCACGGAAGACGGAGAGGAGAAGGAGGAGAAGGAAGAGGAGGAGAGGAAGACCTCTCACTTACAGTCCACCTCCAGGATGGCTCTGACGGACCGCGTGAGCTCTTTCGCCTCCTGGGCGAGCGTGGCGGCGGTCCACGGGCTTTTCCTGTAGCGAGGGGGGACGCCGTGGGACGACGAGCCGGCTTTGACGTCTCCGGAGCTGCGAAAACAGGCGAGGCGGGGTCAGCGGAGGGAAAAAGTGCAACTCAAGGAGACCCCCCGGAAATACTCCCAGAGGATTCAAACTGACCACAAAACAGTAAAAAAGTGACTGATGGTTGTAGCAAAGGATTCCTTTACATCGGACACCATTGACTTTTCTTTTTCTCCCAAGGTTGATTAAGATTATCACTTCTGAAAACAGATAGCAGGCAGCATTAATCATAGCGAGGCACAGAATGGAGGCCTTAAACTAATAAGAGTTTTGTTTTTGGTAACACAGTGGGTGCTGGGTTAAGTTTTCCTTTTTTGTGTGGAGTTGGCATGTTCTTGCAGAGCAAGCCAGGATTTTCTTTGGGGACTCCGGATTATAGTTTAGATCTAAGGGCCAAGACCAACCAAAACAAGACCCAAAATTCTAGATGGATTGGGGCAGAATTATGTGCTTGATGGTTTGAATCCTGGTGTTACAGTACAAATAGAGACATAGATAGTTAACCTGTTGAGGAAATAAAGAAGGTGGGGTGACGAAAGTAAATCAAACTGTAAACAAAGGCAGCGCACTGAATGCAAACGCTGTGGGTGGGATTCATAACATAACAAAGGATAGCATAACATGAGGAGCAAAAATAAAATGTATTTTTACTTCCAATTTTTATTTTTAAGGTAATTGGGACTGAAATGCAACCTACCCAACCAGATTCAGTGCAAATTGTTCCTCAACTTTTGGGGGTACATTCTACAGGTGTTTTTTTTGTTGGTTTTTTTTACAGTGTAGTAAAACATGTCGCTCACACCTCCTTTCTTGATTAAAATTTAAGACACTTTTCAGTATTGAAGCCTCACCTTTGCTTTTCCAAGCATACGTCTTGTTATTGTGTCCATCCTGCATTGAAACCTTCAGCTGCCTGTCAGTGATGCCTTTGAGTTTGATGTTTGTTGCACCTGTGCAACAAACATCTAACCTGATGAAGTCAGGCAGAAGTTAAACTGCAATATAGATCATTTCTCTGATGATTTTTTTTTCTTTTTATAAACTAATTTTGATTCTGAACTGAGCTCTGAGGAAATATGACTTTAATCTGTGTCAGAATACAAAAAGACATTGAGGAAGCTAGACCAGGCCATTTATTTCTGACAAAAAAAAAAAGAAATTTAACAATACTTCCTTTATTGAATCTATGGATCAGACAACGAGTGGCCTAGAAAACGAACAAACCAGAGAGTAAAAATAACAGAAATAGGACCGGGGGTCCGCTATGGGGGGTAGAGTGTCCAGCAGTTATGAAAGCTCAGGTGTCCCACTGACCTGCAATGAAATAAAAGAAGCTGGCAGGAGGTTTCATAGGTGGATGACTTAATAGCATGACCAAGTGACCGGATTTACAGAGTCCACCTTACACAAGCTCTCAGGGAGATAAACTGGGATCAAAACACGGTGGAGGAACAAAAGGATGAGGGCAGATGGAAGGAAATATGAAAGATAAACAGGCAAAATAAGAAGAGAAAAGGGAGGAATAACAGGAGAGATTATGAAAATAAGCAGGTTTAAAACAGGTGAATAAGAGCATAGATGGAAAAAAAATTATATATATATATATATATATATATATATAAGAAAAGGAAAACTCAAAACAGATCAAAAGGGACACCAGCATCACAACACAACATCAGAAACGTTAAAAACAAAAAATAAATAGCAGGATAAGGAACTTGCACAAACAGATCTGCGGTGAGGAAGTGGAAGGAGAGAAGGAAATGAGACGAAAGATAATTTATAATCTTAAAAAGTTGTAAGAGACAAGGGAATGTTATGCAATTTTGGATTATGAAGTGAACCCGTTAGCATGTTTTGTGGTGATCAGGGTTATGTGTTGGTGGTTAATAAATAAAGATCAATAACTGGATAGGGAAGAGTGATTGGTGACCTCTTACTTGGTGGAGACATTTCGTAATGCCGCCGCTCACAGCGGGAGCCCATTACCGGGAGCCAACCGGTGCTCTGCCTGAGCTGAAGTGGGCCAAGCCGGACCACTGAGTGTGTGCGAAGCCCAGACTAATGGGCTCTCTGCTGGAGACGTCATTACATGACTGAGAAACACGTCTCAGTTGCCTTTACTTCTAACTTATTTCCTGTGGACTGAACGTGCAAAGGGAACTTTCCTGAACCTCGTTTAGACTTGTTGAAAGTCATAAAGATGTTTAATGAAATTGTTAATTTGTTATTTCATTGATGTACAGAGAAACTGACACCCTGTGTTAATGTGCAGGAAACAATTTACCTAACCAAAGTCCATTATTAAAAAAACAAAACGAAACTTTGGAGTAATGAAAAATACGGAGAACGAATTATGAAGACATAAGAAAAACAGTTTTTTTTTTTTTTTTTACCTTTTTAAGAATTTGAAAAATAAGAACACATTTATTAATTCCATGATAATTTCCTTTGATTTGTATCTGTTTTGAAAAATTTTAATGAGAAAATGGTAATAACACTTTAAACAAAACTAAAATTGGTTCAAGCATATATTTTTCAACTACAAACACTAGATGAGGATAAAAGTATTTAGTTTTTACATGTTTACATGTGTTGCTGTTTAGAAAATGAATGCTTAAATACTTTATTTTTTTATCAGTCCCATCACTATAATTGTCTGACTTTGTTTTTTTTTATATTACAGAGAAAAACAAAATTATAATAATTTAAAAAAAAAAAGTAAAAAAAAAATTTATGGGATTTTTTTCCTGTTCAAACATTTGTTTACATATTTTCCCATCTGTACATGACTTGTATGTATATTTAATGTAGAACTGCCTTAACACACGCTACATGTGTATATCAGCAGCAACAAAGCAGAACACGGTGGTAAAGGTACACACACATGCACACAAACTGTAAAACGACGAGCAAAACTAACATGTAGAGATGAAGGTTGCTGGTTGCTACGGCAACCGTTTCCCCCAAGGAACCGGACTCGTTAGTGCAGACTCTAACGAATAGCAGGCAGCCAATCAACCTTTTGTCACTCTGAGACACACACACACGCGCACACACACAGACGGCTTTGAAGTGTATACCTGTAGCTCTTTGTGGGTCCGTGACTTTCCAGCAAAAAGTCCTGAACGTTCTGCAGTGAAAGGCAAAAAGCAAAACAAGAAACGTAAACTCCACAACGATGATCAAGGTTTAGATTCAGGGTTTGGTTTAACCCTCTCACCTCCACAAAACTTAGTAGCTTTCCCGTTGACATCTCAAAACCCTTTTTGGCCGTTTCACTCTTCCGTAGCTGACACTCCAGAATAGCCACCTTCTTCTTAAGCTCGTCGGCTTCCTCCTAGGTTAGAATGTAAAAATTCACGTCTCTCAACAAAACTAAACTAATTGTCAATATTGTACAGAGCTTTATGTAATTTGTTAGTAGGATGATATTTTCTCCAGTAGATCCGTTTTAACACAAAGGATTTCTTTTAGCACCATGATGACTCTGTGATTGGCTACCTTCTTGGTCATTGCTGGATGCTCCACCCTTTGAGTCTTCAGCTCGGCGATTTCAGCCTCCAGCAGGTGGATGACCTCCTCGTAGTCCATCTCCATCCCTCTGGCCTGCTTCTGGGCCTCCTCGGCCAGCTGGATCCGGGTCCTCAGAGTCCGACTCTCCTCTGCTCCCACTTTCGCTTCCTGGAGAGAAAACGTGATGAATGTGGAACATCAAGTCTTCAGGCAAACAAATTGCCCAGTGAACGCTCAACAGGGTTTGCAGGTCCACCTTTGCTCATAAATCTGCCTAAATTTCAAATGTTGGTCAGGCTACCAACATCTGAGCGTCTTGTAGTCATTGGCTTATTTCACAAATATTTAAAACTATGATGCAGACAAATTTCATGACAACCTCATGTTGTCGCGCCTCTGAGATGTCCAACGAAGAAATCAAAGCCCTGCATCGGCTGACTTACTGACTTGCAGGTCGAGACTGCTTGCACACTTGCTCTGAAGTGAATCGGGGGCTATGGGAAGTTTCTTTGACCTTACAACAGCGAGTTTGAGAACTCGTGTATGCAGAAAAACAGCTGGCTTGATTTGTGATTTAAGAATAAGCACAGAAAATATGAGGGGTTTGTTTTGCTAAAGCAGGTCTAGAGGCGTTCATGAACTCCTCTGTGTTATTCTAGAATGAAATGTGGGACTCTGAAAAACTGAATTTTTACACGTCTGCACGCCTGAATGCAGAAGAAAATCTACCAAAGAATGGCTGAAAGAGAAAAGAATGAAGGTGTAACGGCCTGGTCAAACTGTTGCTAAACCTGGCACCAGGTGTGTGATGATCTAATCAAGCTGTAAAAAAAAAAGACAGCCATTTTCACTATTGTTATTTTACATTAAATGTCTCAACACCAAGAAAAGGAAATAACAAAAGGAGACTTTTTAAACACAGTAAGCAAGTAAATGTACTCTTTTATAAGTCAAAGAAAATGTTACATACCTTCATACGGAGATAAATCCATATCACAATATAGATATTTTTTTAAAAAAAAGCTTTACTATTTCAGTAAGCACTGTCTAATGAACCAAAGATACCTGAGGTGTGTAACTCAGTTGGAAAACGTGTAAAGCTTAGTTTATGTGCTGTGTGTGACTTCCTTTTTATGACTGAAAGGAAACAGCACACAGCACATGAATTGTCGACTTAAGATATTTAGACTTTTGACCCGCAGGACACAGGGGCTTTTACTATGAGTCAACAAGGTTTTCTGAAAATCACAGCTGAGTCAGAGAGGAAACTTTCAATGTCGGTTTAATTCAACAATCACTTCAAGGCCGACCATACGAAAATTGTTCCTTCAAAAATCTGGAAGCATCAATTCTGTTCAACTCTCCCATTCTCACGAGATATTAAATTTACTTATTCATCTTTTTCTTAACAATTTGCCCTTAATCTCTTTGAAAATGAATGATAAACTCTGTGGTCTATCTTTGAATTTGCTTCAGCTTGTTTGTGCTGAATATTTGGTTTCAAAACAAGCCGTTTGCTGGAACACACCGACTGTTGGTGTTAAAATTAGACTCTTTCAGCTGGGTTTGTTGTGCAGAGGCCATTCAGAATGCACTTGAGCTGCAAGGGGGGTGTTAGGGTAACTGCAGGAACCCTGCTATGACGGTCTATGCCTCCAACTGCTGCCTCGAGGGCCCGTGAGGGCTGACCTCCAGCTGCAAGGTCAAAACAAGCAGGTCAACACACTAACCCGCTACTCACTGGGAAAAAGAGGAATTAGGGAAAAAAAAGAAAGCACAAACTGTGCAACCGGAACAATAACAGAATGACAACGGCTAATCCTGGATTAGCTCAGATGAAAAGATGTTTTTCTTTGCTTAAAAATTTCGTAAATCTGGTGACTAACAGAGCAAAATACGAGTTTTAGGTTAATTGGTTACTCAAAGTTGACTCAAAGTTGTCTATCCTGTGAAAGACTGGTGAACTGTCTAATGCAGGGATGTCCAACGCGTGGCCCTGGGGGCCATATGAAGCCCTCTGGATGATTTTGTTTGGCCTCATGGTCGACAATTCAAGAATGGAGCGAATCCATGATTAAGTTGAGATTTTTTTACACACAAAATCTTCTTAAACATTTATTTATCTACAAGACAAAGTATTTGTCTTTTAATAACAATGTTTCTGTTTTCAATGATTATACTTTGCTAAAGCCAGCAACCTTTGTTTCAAAAAGGAAAAAAAGAAAAAGGAAAAGAAAAAATGATGACAGTAAATCCCAAAACGTACAGCAATTGTCCAGGACCCTCCATATGTTTTGGGTCATCCATTACTTGCAGATTCCTTTTCTACAAAATGTAGACTACTTTGATTTATCAAAATATTGTCTAATTAGAATATTATCAAGCAGATAAAAACAACAAATATCTCAAAGAATCGATTTTTTTCTGTTTTAATTTTATAGCGTGGCCCTCGAGTTTTCTCAACCGAATATTGGTCCTGGTTGCAAAACATTTGGACACCACTGTCTAATGACCCACATGTCAATAATCATATAAAAAAAGAAAATAACATGCAATTACAATGAGACTAATGTTGGGAAAACATTATAACGATGCACTCAGAGTTCATGTTCAGTGCTGCCAAGAATCTCCTCGTCTCTCCTGCGACTGTCCAACCAACAGATCGGAAACATCCCGCCAGAACCTCCGCTGGCTTCCTACATCTGTCAGCTGTGTCTAAATCTAGATATCGATCCATTTACGCAACACTACAGAAGCCGAGAGGCGGCGAAGTGGGAGCGAACGAGGGCGAGACCCTTCAGCTGTGAATCAGAACAAACGGGAGGAGGAACTATTTTAGAGCCCGAAAGATGAGCGAATGGAGGCCTCGCACTCCTCCAGCCGCTGAGTGGGTTCAACTCAACCTCCCACACTCACACACTCACACACTCTCATGTTCATGTGTGTGTGTGTGTGTGTGTGTGTGTGAGTGGAAGGCTCCACCTGCTGATCTATTTTTACAGAAACACTCAGAGTCATGAAAAATCTAAATTTATCAGACAGCTCTCCTGCACCACCTTCAAAACACAAAAATGATGTGATTTCGTTTCATATTGAGTTTGTGTTGCAAGAAGAGGAAAAAAAAAACCCCACAACAACAGAATGAAGAAATCTCACTTCTACATCCTCAAATATAAAACAAGACGATTCGTGTCCCTACTAAACTGAGCCTCAGGTAGTTTTAGTTTAGGAAAACTAAAGGAAAACTAAAACTAGGCGATTCTATTTAAAAGCAAATATTTCTCTAAAGTCCAATAGGTGAGGGGGGAAAGTTAAGATTAGACTGACCTGTTTGACCTTGTTGAGCTCATCCTCCAGCTCATGGTGAACTCTCTGAGACTCAACAAGCTGCTCCTATTGGAAATAAACAGAATGTGTTTTTTAGTTTGTTTGTTTTTTTTTTTTCTCCCTCGCCCCCAGAATCAAACCTGGAAGGTTTCACCACAATCCTCTAACATTTTATCAGACTTCAGCGAGGTCACCTGCAGTGTCTTGATCTCCTTCAGAGCCTCAATGTGCTCCTTCCTCAACTTCTCCATCTCCTCCAGGTCGTCCGAGTCTGACAGCGACGGCTGCAGGAAGAAACAGAGGAAATCAGGAATGTCTGGTGTAAAAATATCCCTGAGGTTCTTACTGGAGGACCCACTGTCAGAGGGGTTAAAGTTTTGGTACACATTTGTAATTTTTGTCTTTTTCTATTTAAAATCTCAATTTCAACTTTGGGATGAAGTCGTTAAATTGTAACTTTTCTCTGAAGATTAACAAAAGTTAGTAGGCGTTTTTGTTAAAAAGCCAGTGTGTGAAGTTTTAGACAAATCCCAGAAGTTATTAGCGGTCTCATTATTAACTTAAATAGTAAAAAAAAAAAAAAGTATATTTCATTTTACTTTTTAAAGTGATATGGATTATTTCACTTTGGAAGATGTCCTTTTTGTTTTGAAGATGTCAGTAGATGTTTTATTCAAAAAACCTAAAACGAAGCTTGCAGATGTTTTATGTGAGTTTTAGTCCGCAGATCCCAGCCTGAGCCGTTACCGGTGGGTTGGTTGGAGACTCCAGCAGGCTGGAGAAGTCGTCTGACGTGAACCTGGAGCTGGACTGGGTGCCGAACAGTTCCTCCAGCTGAGGCTTGAACAGTTCCCGGATCAGGCTCTCGAAGTCTGCAAGCGCAAATAGAAAGGAAGAGTTCAACAGAACGTGCCCTTTGGAAAAATCTCACCTGGTTTTTTTTTTTTTTATAACTGCATTAATCTGTTTTTAATAAGTTTTTATGGTGCCAGTTGAATAGGTTTAAACAGTAACAAAACTGTTTTGTCTTATGAAGCTCATTTAAGAGTAGATCTCAAATAAAACCAGGGTTTTTTTCTTTTATTTTTTTTTGCATTTTTCTGGGCCCGATCCTATAGAACAGGTTTTATTTGACAGATCTGCCTTAACTATTCCCTAAGAAATACTAAGCTGGTCTGTGATTCAATCCTATGTTAATGAATCTAGATGCATGCATGTCTTTAACAAACAAGTAGATGTAGAATAACATGACTAATCCCAAAGAAGAGCCAGTGAGGAAAACATTGTCACAAAAACAACATTACAAATGAATTAGTCACTTTACTTTAATTGTTTTGAGTAAACTGAAGGACATCACAGAATGTTTCCATCTGTTCCTAAGCAATAATATCCCTCTGCACTGAATGAGCAACAAAAATAAAAACCATTCAGTCCAGCAGGGGGAGCTATTGTAAACATGCAAGCTCTTTTTTTGTTTGTTTTTTTTACAGAAATGTGGAGAAGTTTGGAGAATACCATCTGTGCTCATAAATGCAGGGCAGTCACAAGGTTATCATATCAGATGTAGAACTTTTCAATGAACATAGTTTTCTCTAACAATTTGTGTGGTCGGCACATGAGGGTCAGTTCTATTGAGATATCTTTCACACATATTTTCTGCCAAAAGTGACTGGTAAGGCTCATTTAGATATTTCACATACCTTAATTAAGATTTTAAGATTAGTCAGTTACAAATTAAGAGGAAATATAAATTGTGAACAAGTACAGATTAACTTCTAACACAATACGAGTGCCTGCTTCAACATGCTAAAACAAATGTTTTTAGCTATTACTCAGTATGGAACAAACCATAATGCTAATAAAGACAACCTGTTAAAAAAATATCAGACTGATGCATATTTTCTTTCTGTTGCTGCCGTTAGATCCTTTACGTGAAACATTAAATCAGAATTAAATTAAATCAGATAACTGAATCAGGGTAGAGATCCACGTCATGCTAGTAAACCTAGCATAACAAAACAAATGAAAGCATGCTAAAAGTCAAAGCTTGTTGCTATTTGAATCTCCTCCATGTGAGTGTGAAGTGAAGGATGATGGGAGTTGTTGTCGTACCTGTGAAGGCCACTGTTCCAGTTGGATCGGCTCGTAGTCTGGACCTAAGAGCCTGCCGCTGCGCATCTGTGGGCTTCAGACCGATTAGATCCAGCGCCTGAAACACACACGCATACACAGATCAATACACACAGCTAGGGGTGGTGAAAACATCGATCGGGAGCTACACTGATGTGCTTCACTCTCGTTCTCTTCACATGTTTTTATAGGTTCTACTGTGATCACAGTCTGAGGATTGGGATGTCCCGCTGATAATTCTGCAGTGGAACAACAACAAAAATCAAAACTTTTCTTCCTTTACATTTGAATCAGGCCTGAAACTGACCTGCTCCAGTCGTTCCAGTTTGAATCGACAGCTGGAACTGAGCGAACATTTCCTCTGAGGTGGCTGACTGCTCCCAGAATCTGAAACACACAAACACAGATTTATGTTACCTGGTGGAAAAAATTTATATATTTAAATATATTTTAAATGTGCTGCATTACATTTTTAGTATGTAGTCAAGTGGATATATTTGTTAAGATTATATTAAAAAATGTAGGATACATTTTTAAAAACATGCTTCTGTGCTTTTTTTTTTTTAATGTAATGTGATGACTAATGATGTTTAGAACGCCAGGGAGCCGACTCTATTTATCTCATTGTAATGAGATATAGTATTCACATTTCCCTTAAAGTGCAGCTGCTTTTTTTATCGTGTTAATTTTCATAAGCATGTTGTCACTTAGCATATTTATTTTTCACAAGGGTTCCCGTCACTGTTCAAGTTTAATCAGTTTTTCACGCTTTTACAGAGAGTTCAAATTCAAACCTCAAAATATCACTGAGAAATAATGGTTTTGTTAATTGTTGTCTTACATTTTTCCACAAAAATTACAATTAATAAAATCTTGATATAAATGGGCTACTTTAAAAAAAAAAAATAAATATATATATATATATATATATATATATATATATATATATATATATATATATATATATATATATATATATATATTGATTTTTATCCTGAACTATACTAGGCTGACCTGGAGGAAGGGAAAACGAGACAGAAAATTATAAAGGAAAAGAAAACAAATGAACAAAAATGTAAAATTAAACTTAAATATACACCCAAAGTGTAAAATGGTGAGTATATTTTACTCGAGTGAATTCATGTCGTGACGTCAAAGACGAAAATCGGGATGAATTAACATATGGAGGGAGACCTCAGGATTCCTCGCACACAGAGACGTGGTGGAGCTTCACACCTAGCTGAAGCCAATCGCAGCCCAGACCTCCCGCTCGCATCACTTCCTCCTTCCTCCTCGGACCATCTGCTTCGCTGCGACTGTAAGGCCACAGTTTGGAGGCGCTCGGCTGTTCGCAATCTGTTTGCGCTTACAGTCAGGGGGTTGTGGCGAAGCGACACGCCGTGACATCACAAGCAGCTCAGCATTTAAATGAAAGGAAGGGCGGATGGATGTATGAGCAGGTTGGGTCAGAAACTGTGATGTGTTCACATGTATTTACGTCCGCAGGGTGTTAGGTCCTGGGCAGGTGGTTTGTCGATCAGATAGGAGGTCAACAAAACAAAAAAATAAATAAATAAAGGTTCAACTGGAATGATGCTTCAGCTACAGTCACGGTAGGAAAAAAGCACACCCTTTTTTATTCTTAATGTTTTATAATTCAGAAAGTATTCAAAAATAATTAGCTCTTTTCCAACATTCAAAAATAGTTTCAATCTGTTCAGTGTATAACAATGACAGACAATGTCTTCTCCGCTTCCAGACTTACACAGGAAGGTGTGGAAGAAAAAAATGGGAACATTTTGATAATTAAAGAGATGTCTTGACTTCATCTTTCAAAGGAAACATCAGATATTTATGCCTAATCATGTTTTTCTTTCAATAAGACTATTTAATTTCACTGAACAAAAACGAAAAAAATTATTAACCACATAAAAAAGAGAACTTTCTCCTGCTAAAAGAACTTAGCAGGAATAACTAAAATGCATAGCTATTCCTGCATTTTCAATTTCACAGCAGCAAGAGAATGCTGTAGATCATTATATTTTATGGTCTTTGTAGATTTCATGTAAAATCCTACAGTCTTCTTACAGGGTTGAATTTGGTTGGACAAAAAAGACCTGAGCATGTTGGCAGTTAATTTCTAAGTTAGATCAGATGCAGAGCTCTTGGAGATTTTTTATCAGACTCATAATCTGTTCCAATCTTCTAGTATTCTAGTCTCTCTGTCGGGTTTCGAATGATGTCCTAACATTTCCTCACTACTGTATACAGATAAAACTGTTACACTTTTACTAGGCCTTTAGTATTTTGAGCGTAAGGTTTGGGTTTTTGTGAATATTAAGTAGATTTCATCATGTGGTGCAGGGGATGGCTGTTGGTTTCAGGAGTTTCAGCTGAAACTGAGGTTTCAGTTTTACAGCTCGATCCCACCATCATCATGTTAGAGGAAAAGCAATGTGAATCAAGCTTCTAGTTGCAGCTCTGTAAGTATTACTATGCGCTGCCGGCTTTGTGACTGCAACAGTGAGATCTCCTGAAGAGTTTCTGTGGGTCTCCAGGTTGTGTTCAGTTCTCCTCATTTAGCCGGTTTGAATCTTCATCAGAGCTAGACGGAAACTCACCAGGGTTTGTGTCGGCGCTGCTGTCGCTCTGTGGCACTGAGGAGACTCCCGTCTGCTCTGTTCTGCCTGGAGCGACTCGCACCTAAAAAAAAACAACAGGTCAAACGTCGACCAGTTCCTCCTCGTATCAGACAGAAACATCTAAAGTTAGACAATACAGATGCTGTGGCCCATCCATCTCGTGAATCTCAGACCTGCGTGATGTTGACCGGCGGCAGCGTCTCGCAGGCGGGGTTCCTGCTGGAAGTGATCTTGGTCACCATGGTTTGCTGCGGAGCCGTGGAGCCCAACCCAAGGGCCTTTGTCTGGGGTCCGGCTCCGACACCACACCCCTGCAGACAGACGGGGCTGTGGGAGCCGCTGCTGGAGCTGGACGACGACCTCCGCCTGATGAAGGCAATCTCTACCGTGGGGTCTGGTCTGCAACGCAAACATAAGGATGCGTTCAAACACTGTTCTTCCCCCGGACCCCTTTGAGCCTCGTCGTCACAGAGACACTCATAAATATTTCTGCTGTTCGGCTTTGATCCGCCATCGGTCTGACTGGTTTCGCTCGTGTCGAACCTGAGTTTGGTGCGCGTCAGGATGCTCCGGGCCTCCTCATTCGTCACTCCGATAAGAGACTCTTTGTTGATGGACACCAGCTGGTCTCCCACCTGCAGCCGGCCGTCCTGCAGCAGAACCACAGGAATTATCAAGATATATATTGTGCAAATCTGTCCAAAATTAGATCGTGTTCATTTTTTTAAAATAACAGGATGTGCCATTTTGTTTAACTAGTTCAATAATTAAATCAATCTTACACCTGCAACAACAACATGTATGTAATACATTATAAGAGTGAGTCTGGAGAGCAACCGGCTGTCCAGTTGGTATAATAACCACAGAGAGTTTTTCTGTCTCTACCAAAACTGGTCTTCAGTCTGATGCTTTGGTCTCAAACATCCTCTTTTTTGAAAGACAATTTCATCTACAGAAACTTCAGAGTTAATTTTATTTATTGTTTCTGTTGTTTTTCTTATTTATTTTGGATAATGAAAATGTCTTCCAGTTTCAATGTTTAAATGTTCATCAGAATTTCAAGTTTATCGGGCTTCAGGAATGCGTTCTTACATTATTCTTCCATTATTCCTATTATTTTACAACAATATTTTTGTTTATCGCAATGAGTTCTGGGACAATTTATCGTCTAGCAAATTATTCAAAAACAAGGTATCATTCCCTTCCATTTCACAACTATGCACCACTTTGTAAAGAAGGTTAATAGGTCTGGAAACTTTTGCAAGTCACTGTGTCAATATTTATGCAACAGCTTTCATCGAACAGAGTCTCTTCCTCCCAATTCATGTTTCCATCTCTGGCGATTTTGCTTTGATTATAACAAAGCATTCAGTGAAAGAAGACTCTGACCTTCTGGCAGTCTCCTCCAGGCACTATTTCTTGAATGAACACCATTGGTCCTTCAGCTCGGTTGGCCCCTCCCTTGACGACGAGTCCCAGGCCTGTTCCCTTGGCGACACATATCAACTGAATGACGCTGTCACTGCGGGAAAGAGGAGAAGAGACGACGGGATGACAGAGATTAAACTCAGAGCTCGGAGTCAGCCGGAGAGCCACCTAATCTTCATCCATCCTCCGCTTCAGAACTGCTGAAGATGCTCTTCGCTATTTTTAGTTTCTGCTGGTGTTTCCGTGCAGCTCAGTCGCAGTTGGACAGTTTATGTAACCAGAGACAAACTTTCTGGAAGTGCAGAATGAACGTGAATGTCACTGAACAGACAGCAGAATGAATAAACCAAGTACTCCAGGGATTTGTTCGTCTGCTTCCCTTATGGAAGAAGCTCGACGTTTTTCAAAAGCTTACAGCCAAGCTGAAAATTTTCTCTTGAGAAAATATGCTCAGAACTGTCATGCATATTAATGAACACTGAATTTGCTTTTAAATATCAGCATTCGGCTTAACATTTCTGTAAATTAAGGAACAAACTAGTATTTCTGCTCAGCCTCTGTCATTTTTCTCAATTTTCAGCTACCACACATGGTGCAACCTGGACACAATGGGGGATAGAAATAAATTACATCCACATCTACCACCAGGGGGCGGGATGGGTGGCATAATGGTTTATCAGGCAGCTCCTGAAGCATCCAACAGATCAGAACAATGAGTGAAGGTTAGCAAACACACAGAATGCATCATACTGGTAGATTAATGTACCAGAAGTTTGAAAGAACACAGCTCCATCTGTCATTTCTGAGTTACTTCTGAAGTCTCGGTCTGCAGGTTTCACCAATTCAGATTACAAACTTTTTAAGACCATTAGGAATGGAATTTAAGACCAATAACACAACATAAATGTACAGAAAAAGGGAAAAATAATAAACTGTATGGGCTGGCAACAGAAGTGAGCCAATGGCTTTAATTCAGATAACGGATTTGCATTATAAAGCCATGATGGACGTAAAAACAAAAAATAAAAAACTAGCTAGCCAGCAATGGAAATATTAGCAGCTAGCTACCAGTAGCTGCAAATGCCACTGCATGTGACGCAAACTTTCACGAAACAGGTAAAGTCCCGCGAGAAATCCTACCGCAACAAAAATTTAAGACATGTGATTAGCGTGTTCACGGTCAACTTATTTCCTGAATGAACACAAGACATTTTAACATCTTAATTTTAGACACATGAATTGTAAGGATGCCCAGATGCCCTGAATCTGCTGCGTGCGTCGTCCTACCTGAAGGCGTGTGCCGGAGTGTGCACGGTGTAGGCCGGGGTGGTGGCGTAATGCGGAGCGTGGCTGTAGGCGGTGATTCCTTCTTTAGGACTGAGTAGCTGTGGGCTCTCCGACCGGGAGGAAGACGAGGAGGACGCCGTGTCCGTCAGCTTCCCTGAATAGAAACAGAAGAAGCTAGCATGAGCACAGGAGCAAAACAGTATTTTAAGAATCGAACTCTTTGTTAGGATAAAAAAAAAACTTGCATAATAGGAGAGAGACCTCTAAAAGCATTTTTATTTTTTTTTAAAAAGACATGTTGGATGAATGAAAAGCTTCTCAAAATCGATGTGGGTATGTTTAAAAGCTCCGAGGACACAAAAATAATTTTGAAAAAGGAAAAAACTTGTAAGTTTATTGCTGATGAAAAAGTACTAGTTCCATTTGTAAATTATTTCACGTATACCAAGACATGTTCAATCAATATTACGGTATTATTTACTTAAAACAAGCCCCTATCTGTTGCTGAAAAGTTACTTGTAAAGTAGTTTTGTCTTAATTCAATCATACTAAGACTATTTGCATTAGAAACTAGACCAAAAACACTGGATAAGATTTTGTGGTGTTGGAAACTTTTCCAAAGAGCTAATTTCCATCAGGCTGTAGAAGCACCAGTATTGTTGAAAAGGATTTGGAGGGTGAGGATGCTCTGACAGAGAAAAAAGTAGACAAGAAATATTTTTGTATTTCTTCAAACTTGGGATACTTTTAAAGAAAGAGGAGATCGTCTTAAGTACAGATTCTCTGAGATTTTTTTTGGGAGAGGAAAATGTTTTTTGAAATGTTTCCTCAGGACGTTTCCTCCAGCCGTCGGTTCTTTGAGCGATCGTCAGAGAAGCGAAGCTGTTAGATGCGTCTTACCTGTGGACAGCTGCGTTGGAGAGATTCTTCCCGACGCCGTGACGTTATTGGAGCTGTACTTCTCCATCAGCTCAGCAAACTCCCTCCTGAAGGACACACAGATGCATCAGGCTGATGGGATTTCAGCACAGAATGATGTGGATAAACAGGATGTGCAAGCCACTTTTTTACAAACATACTCTACTGATACCTTACATTTTTCAAAGTTTGCTTGGGATTTTTACTAAGTTGCAGATAAATTTAGGCAACTCCAGATAAAATCTTACTGGAAATGCAGCAGGAAATTTCAAAATCGGTTGAAGCAAACAACATTTATGTCTCTTCCTCTCTCTATTGGTTTCAAACATGTTTTATTTTTTGGATTCGTCTGAAAGCATGAGTCTATAAAACTTCAGCTGCAGCAATGTCTCTATTTCTAGGTTTTATTCCCTGTCTGATCTGTGAGTGTTTGTCTCCCTCACATGGAGGTCAGCCGGTCTCACAGCATCATCCATCACCGCCTGATCCGATTGGCTGTTAATGCCTTTTAAAGTGGATCTGCATGGCTGCAGATAAAAAACACTCAGAGATCAGGAATTACACGCTGATCCCTTCAAACCTCTGAATTCCTGCCAGTTTTTCTTTGTTCCAAACACTTCCTTATCTTTAGTTTCAGTAAGCATCATTCCTCAAACTTAACCTGAGCTGCGCAGATAGATAAAAAAAATAAATAAATTCTATAGTGGGTGAAACTCTAGAACATTTTGTTGAATTCTCAATTTTCCAGATGTTTTAGTAGTTTTGGTTCTTGTCTGAACATTTTGTTTTCTTCTGAAAGCTGCTGACGTTTGGTTTGATTTGTTAGGGTTCAGCTATTGTTGCAGACATTTTCCAACACGTTCCAAGTTGTGGCTAATCTGCATTTCTGCAGCTCTCCCTGAAGAAAAGGAAAGGGCAACACACAAAACTGAGATTACCTCATCTGCTTAAGTTCCTGTTCACAGTTCAATCTACAGACATCCCAACATGCACTGCTCCATTAATTGGCGCCCTCATAAGATTAAATCTTCTAAATAAATAAAGAGGATATCAACTTTGTATCTGTCATGGCTGAAAGTCATCTGTAATGTTTTCCCGTTTCTGAATATATGAGTTGTAATACAGTACATCTCAAGCTCCTGGATGTTACCACCTTTCCTCTAATGTCTTTTCAGAAAATAATGTGGAGTGGTTCACTATCGTTACTCAATATAGAGTAACTAAAAAGATTGTCAATTTTCCTCTAAAATGTTGCCAATATTTCCATTGCATGCGCTCTGAGATCTTTAGTCGACCTGACGGTCTTAAGCATCGTTTTCCCCTCGGTGCGGTGAGGACACACAGTCAAATCCTCACAGCGTGATTGCCTCCGGGGCGTCCTCACGGCAACCTGCAGATAATCATCATAATTTGTTTTTTAAAGTGTGAAACAAATCGCTGTAACAATGGAGGTTGGGCTGTGGGGCGACTGCGTGACGCGTCGTCGCAAAGCTGCTTCCGCAGCAACACTCTGCCGCTTTCGTAACAGAGAGGATGGGAGCGAACAGACAGAGGTGAGACGACCTTCTCTGTGCACTCACAACACGCTCTAAGCTACTAAACTTTTTTTTTTTTTTTTTTTTTCCACCAGCTCCATCTGTTCGCCTGCAGAGCGTGACCCTCACTAAGGACACAGACTGTTTCTGCTTAATTTGGGAATGCTGCTGTTGTTTGGGATCAATAAAAGGATTATCCCTCCGTATTTTACAGCTGAGTGCAGCACTGAGACTTTACTCACATTAAAAAACTCCCAAACAGCAGAGGGAAGAAAAACAAGAAAACAAGATTTTAGCTTTGTATTAAGACGTTTCTGTCCAGATGCTGCAGATTTGAGTCAATTAAAGGAGAACCTGCAGCAGTCTGGAGTGCATTCTGCATGACTGGTGCCTGTCACCATTTTATTTTTTTTGCTGATTGCAGCGAGTAGTTGTGCCGGAACCCCGTGGTCAGACAGCAGGGCGTCCTTATTGTGTCAGGCTGTGTTTGAGTTGAGGCTGAGGGCTGACGTGGAAAAGCACATGGGCCATCAGGGGGTCAGATCAGAGAGAACACAATGCATTTTTTTTCATGAGCAGACGGAGCTGGAGGAAATAGGAGCTGTCCATGCCGCGAAACATCAGCTGGTGTCGAGTAAACATCCCACCGGGAAGGAAAGTAAACTCTTTTTTCAGAATTCTCAAATGAACAAACATCTAATAAAGGAGCTGAAACCAAACCTGCCAACATTCCTGCACAATCCTTTTTTATACTCAATGTGCCTGTAGCTTGTTCCACATGCAAAGCAGTGATCAACTGATTTACAACAAGCTGACATGTCAGGAAGGGCCACCAGGGGGCATTAATTCAGGTATCAGAAGTAGAGTGACAGAGATGTGAGGAATTGTTCAAGTGTCTACAATAGATCAGAACATTGAGTGAAGTTCAGCCGACTTTGAACAGACGTCATAAACTTAGGCGGGGTTTCTGTCAGCCCGAGGGTTCGTGTTGTGTAACCATCTGACATGACTGTCTGGTGCCCCTTACTCACTCCTTCTGGGGCTGCTTTGGTTTCCATCTAAAACACCTGCTGTCGAAGCCACGTCAAAGAGATGAATGTTCAACAGTGACGCTAATTCATCTGGTCTTTAACACACACCTAAAAATAGTTATTGTTCAAACCTTAACAAGATGTGAAGCCAATCTTGTCCACCGATCTTATCTACCTCAGCAAAGGTCTAAAAATCAACCACTATTCTCACTATGCTCTTTCTGCTCTCCCATGAGAGGAGAGCAGACTGATGGTGGTCCAGTCCACCAAGTCATGTCTGCACGTTTGTAGTTAACAATAGTCAGCTCACTGTTACCAACTCAGCAACATTCTTGCTATATTTAGCAACATTTCAGACAAAAAAGAATTTGTATCGGCAATCGGCCAGAAAACTCCAACGCTAACCCTAACCCTAATCTTAAGATACAGTCAAACTGTTTTCTTGATAATTTATTAAACAGGATGAACATGCGCAGCAAAAGCAACTCCTCTAAACTAAAAAAATAATCAAAAATAAATAATTAAAAAACTAGGAAAACTTGTAAAACAATAAAACTATAAAAAAAACTGCAATATATTTAAATAACCCTATTAGTTTAGATTAATACTAACATGAATCATACTATAAACTGCACATGCTCTCTAAGAAAAAAATCTATATTTATTCATTTATTCACTGGTTAAGTGACTGAAAACATCTTTTAAGTGAAAATAATGGACAATCACTGTTTTCTAGAGGGTCTGATCGCTTACCTGGATTCGTCATCTCTGGCGACAAGCAACGACATGTGATTGGAGAGCGAGGCGCTCCTCAGGATCTCCACCGCCCTGACACACAAACAGCACGAGGTGTAAACGTCCAGCTGCGACACGCTCAAAAATCAGGCAGTGTACATCTTTAAGACGTCTTAACACTTGAGTCTTGAATTCTGTGATCTATTTTCTCATTTGAAGGCCCGAGTAATCAGAAGAGACTGAATGACGACTCTAATCGGTTTGTCTAAAAGAGATCAGCAGAAACTTGGACAATACCACCATCAAACACTGTCGACAGCTTCATCCAGAACTTTAAATCTGCATGAATGCCATAATATTTTGAGCTTCTTATAAATTGTTTCAACCATTCCTTTCCTCCAGTGCTTATATAAAGCTTAAAGAGCAACTGAAACGATATACTTACTATTTATTTAAATGTCTTTTAGCAGTTTATAGATAAACCTCCTAGTTTTTGAAGCCATTAACAGCGTTCTTGCATAACTCTGCATCACTCTACTGGTCAGAAATAGAAGTAGACATGGAGTCCATTTTAAGGGTAGTCCATAAATTTTCAATGGGATTTAGGTCAGGGCTTAATGTTAGCCTGCTTTCTATAATCCAAAACCAGTTTGGGATCATTGTCCCATTAAAATACCAAGTTTCAACCCTCCTGCCCGGGCTGTGCTCCACAGGTGAAATTAAGTTGTTTTGACTGCTCAGTAGCAACCAGGAAACACCAAGACTCAAGCCTGGCACAGCCTGGAAAGCATCTGAACACCTGCGTTACTCTCCATACTGAATCCAGTGTGGAGAGAGAAAAAAAGAAGATCCGCTCCAAATCAACAGCTGAAATCTCTGGCTTTGGAAAAATCTTGATGGCCAGATGAGACAAATACAGACAAAAGTTTAGGTTTTTAAACCTCAGAACACGATACCAACAGTCCAACATGGCAGTGGCTGCGTCATGCTGTGGGACTGACAGCTCAAATAGTAGATGTAATGCTGTAATGCTGAAGTGCTATCTATGCACTCTGACGACTGTCTCCAAGTTCTTCAACTTCCCTAAAAATCAATAAGCAGCTTCTAGAATGGCCTATCCAAAGCCCTAACCTCAAATATATTCAAGATTTGTGAATTGTATTGCCAAAAAGGGGGATGTATTGGTGCAACAACCTAATTTAAATGACCTCTACAAACTGTGACAGGGAGAGTGATAAAATATCTAGAATGATGCCTTCTGGATGGACATAAGAGACATTTAACCAGAACATGTGTTTAACCATGTATGTATAATTTTGACCTTCCATGGATTAAATTCAAACTCACGTTCTAAATCTTTGAAATATTACTGCAGCTTTGAATCTTCAGTTTCCATTTTCAAGTACTATCATGGTAACGACATAATAATGCAAATACACTGTCTCAACAAACAATAAATTGTAATTTCTAAGTCATTTTAATAAACAAAACATTGGAAACAACAAATAAAGTGGATACTGAAGTCTCTGTAAACAAAATTGCCCTTGTAGAAAGAGGCTTGTTGAGACCAATGACTGAAGCCGGACAGAGGTTTCTTTGCCAAGGAACCTCTGTCTTCCTGTCTAGAAGGTTTGGTAACGCTAAGCTGCTCAGGCAGCAGTGAATTAAATCCAGTCACAATTCAGGAGTTTAAATCACTGGCATCGGCTCAGGAACACTCAGTGTGACCACAATAAAGTTGAAGCACGAAATAATCCAGAAATGCCACTGCTTACTCTGAGCTAGAAATCATTTAAAGACGACTATCGGTTTGAACCGTGCCGATCGGTTCGCGCCACTCAAACTCGGGGAGCGGTTTTTTAAAACTTCGGATCAATAATCAGCATCTGCGACGGCTCAGTCGGCCCTTGATCGTCTGAGGTGTTATTCGGACAGCTTCTGTTTAAGCCGTTGGGCGTACCGTTCCCACTCCGCGCCATTGCTTCACTGTCAGGAACGCCACGAAAGGGGTGAGAAGGTGAAATCATCCAGATTGGATTAAAGGTGTTGCTGTGAATCAGTCAAAGTGAACTGATTCGCCGAAGCAAAGTGGTTTTATGCTTCAGTCACACACACAGGAATTTGCACACTCAGCCAATCTCACCTCTCATTGGTCACTCCAATCAGGCTGATGTTATTGACATCCAGAATCAGGTCACCTGACTTAAGCCGACCTAGAGCACACAGAGAGACAGGTGAGTGTGTGTGTGGAGGGGCGCGAGGAAGGGAGGGGGTAATGATATCTTTTCTGAAATGAGATAAACACTCAGAGCGGACGTTACCGTCCAGAGCAGCCAGGCCACCAGCGATCACACGTTTGATGTAGATCCCGAAGTCTTCACCTGTCAGCTCCCTGTAGCCTCCAATTATTTTCACCCCTGCGAAGGAGCAAAAAAAAGCTCAGCAGAAGCAAAACTGTATGATTGTCACACACTGGTCATCGGCTGGTCAATGGGAGGCGGAGAAGGCAGGGGTGCATGAGGGTGCTCACCGAGTCCTTTCTTGCAGTCGGAGAACTCCAGCCTCTGGACAGCTCGGTTGATGCCATGGGGGCCCATGATCGTCCTGGAGACAAACAGAAAGCTGATGGGCTCAAGAACATCTCAACATGGTGCCTCGGGCAAAGCCTCTGCGTGTCCTCAGAGCCCTGCTGCACAAAATAATCAAATCATCACAGGATTTTGTTATTGTCTCCCTCGCTCTTCTCTTACCTCCCTCCCCACCTCCCTCCTTCTGCCCGCCACGCGCAACCAATAATATCTGTCTCCTCCCAAACGACACAGCAGCTGAACCACAAGTGACCTGGATGTTCAAAGGCTCCAGCGGTCGACAACAATGACTCGGGATAATCGGAGGAACAGGAGATGTCATTTGTTAGATCCCAGACGGTCTTCACGAAGACATCCGAGGGTGAGGAGGTTTAAGGCTTAGGCAGCAGAGGCTCCTCGCGGCGCGGCTGTCTGTTGGTTCTGTCCTCGTTGCTCAGGCTCAAGCTCAGCGCTGCAGTACGGTGTCAGCCC